>NC_092089.1:55839795-55906059 GCF_045679555.1 Salvelinus alpinus | reverse complement strand
GATGGTCATTACGGCCAAACAGTTCTATTTTTGTTTCATCAGACCAGAGGACATTTCTCCAAAAAGTACGATCTTTGTACCCATTTGCAGTTGCAAACCGTAGTCTGGCGTTTTATGGAGGTTTTGGAGCAGTGGTTTCTTCCTTGCTGAGCGGCCTTTCAGGTCGATATAGGACTTGTTTGACTGTGGATATAGATACTTTTGTACCTGTTTCCTCCAGCATCTTCACAAGGTCTTTTGCTGTTCTGGGATTGATTTGCACTTTTCGCACCAGAGTACGTTCATCTCTAGGAGAAAGAACACGTCTGCTTCCTGAGCGGTATGACGGCTGCGTGGTCCCATGGTGTTTTATACTTGCGTACTATTGTTTGTACAGATGAACATGGTACCTTCAGGCATTTGGAAATTCCCCCAAGGATGAATCAGACTTGTGGAGGTCTACAATTTGTTTTCTGAGGTCTTGGCTGATTTCTTTTGATTTTTCCCATGATGTCAAGCAAAGAGGCACTGAGTTTGAAGGTAGGCCTTGAAATATATCCACAGGTACACCTCCAATTGACTCAAATGATGTCAATTAGCCTATCAGAAGCTTCTAAAGCCATGACATAATTGTCTGGAATTTTCCAAGCTGTTTAAAGGCACAGTCAACTTAGTGTATGTAAACTTCTGACCCACTGGAATTGTGATACAATTAATTAATAAGTGAAATAATCTGTCTGTTAATTTCTGGGGAAATTACTTGTGTCATGCACAAAGTAGTTGCCAAAACTATAGTTTGTTAACAAGAAATGTGTGGAGTGGTTGAAAAACGAGTTTTAATGACGCCAACCTAAATGTAAACTTCTGACTTCAACTGTATATTTTTTTACAAGTATCGACTTGACAGTGACTCGATGTAGTCGGGAGGTCCGGTCAGCCCGCAGCCGCCGCTGCTCAATTCCATTGAGATGGTACACGTCGCGGCGTTGAGAAACTCTGCTACTAAATAACTCCAATGTAGATGTATTTACCTCATGAGTCTTTACCCGATGCCCATGTGTCCACAACAGGAGCTGAACAGTGTTAACTACCTGGACCTGTACCGTGTGTCTGATCTTTTCCACCTCCCTGCTCTGGAGGAGGCTGTGGTCAACTTCCTGGTAGAACACCTGTGTGAGCTGCAGCAGAGCCACCAGGAGGAGGTGCTGCTGCTCCCCTACCGCCTCCTCAGGGAGGTGCTGATGAGCGACCGCCTCACCTCCCTCAACGAAGAGGAGATCTGGCAGGTACACTGAACTGGCTCCTCAGTTCCTCAAATGCATGCACATATACAGGCACATGTACATATGCACACACGCGCACACACACACTCCCACGCACACTGTATATGCACACGATAAAATGCAGATCTTCCATACAGCCAGACCCACACAGACTTTGATATACTACAACACACAGGGTGTCATTAAACATCAACTGGTCAAATTTCCTTGCCTGCACCAAAATGCACTCTTTATATTTGTGTATAGGAGTGAATAGGAAAGGAAGGTGTATGTCTGTGTGTGTGTGTATATATGTATGAGGGATGGGTGAAGTGTCGAGGGGGGGGGGGCTATGCATTTTGACTGTTCATTTGCACCAATCAGGCCCCCCTCTCCCTTCTCCCCCCTCTCTGATTAGGCCCACCGCGGCTTCATCAGAGCCCCAATTCCCCAGCTGTCACTCCGGCCGCCCGTCTGATTGAAAACAATCAGGCCTCTGATGGCACAATTACCCTGACCCTTTAGCCAGGCGATGCCGCCATAATCAGACCCTGATTAGGCTGCTTTGGGCCTCCTTCACTCTGCCGAGAAGGTTAATTTGGGCATCCGCCCGAAAAAAAACGCGCGGGCGCCAATACACAGCCGATATAGTTTGCCCGTCAATCATAGTCACGCCGACTTCTCTCCGAGTCTCACGCTCTGGAAATCACATTTTCTTGGGTCTTTGTTTTTTCCCCCCCTTCTTCGCGCGTTTGCCTTTCTCTGGCTGCTCTCTCTCTTTCTGTCTCTCTCTTTCCGTCTCTCTCTTTGGGAAGGAGGGGAGAGAGGGGAAGTTGATTTATTCTCTGCCCCGAGGAAGTTCTCTGATCCAGTGTGACCTTCAGTCAGCCTTCCCGGAGCGCACACACCCCTCCGCCACTTCAGAGCTGGGAGGAGGGAGAGAGCGGGAAAGAGAGAGAGAGAGGAGGAGAGGGGGTGTAGATAGCAAAACCTAGAAGAGGACAAAGCAGAGAGTGAAAGGGGGGAGGGGGGGGTGTAAATACTGTTGTGTTGGCATCATTTTAGGATGTTTTTAAGGAAGAAAGAGAAAAAATGAGTGGCATTGACAGTAGCAGGACAATATATACAATGGATGTGTGAATATGTCTGTGTCTATGTAAATGTGTGTGTTGGTGTGCCGTTTGTGCAGAATGTGGTTTGAACGCATATACGAGCCAGTGTAATGTTTGAATAGGATTTCAGTGTGCATCCAGTGTGCCTGCGAGTCAGGAGGAGGCGCCGACAGTGAACCGCTCCAGCTCAGTAATCTTGCTGTGCTGTAATAAGTTCCCTGTCTCCGTACTGATTGTGTTAAAAGCCACTTTGTGTCCCTGATAATGGTATCAGTGATCTTCAGCCATCTCGCCCACATTCACGCGCCACCGCCGCAGCTAAACAGCCTCCGATTGCGCTCACTGTTCAATTAAATCCCCTCTCTGCTTCTCTCCTCTCCCGGTCCTCAACAAAAGAATGTACTGGTGGATATTTATGATGCTTGCACACAACACACTATTGTGTGTGTGTGTGCGTTTGTATAAGTGTGTGTTCGTTTGTATAAGTGTGTTTGTGTATACGGTAACACACTCGTCTTGATCTTGCGACACTGCTCTGTAGGCATTTGGAATGCTAATAAGTATGAATCGCTTCCCTCTGTCTTCCTCTTCCCCCTCTCCTCTTTAGCTGGTGGTGTGCTGGTTAGAGCATGACTGTCGGTACCAGTACACAGAGGACCTGATACAGCACGTTCGTTATGGCCTTATGGATGTGGCCGCCCTGCACCACGTGGCACAGTGCCACCTGCTGGTCCAGTCCAGTGCCACCGCCGCCGCCCTAGTGGACGAGGCTCTAGAGTACCACCGTGCCACCTTCGCCCAACCCCTCCGCCAGACCGCCCACACCAAGCCCCGCTTCCAGTCTCTCACCCTCTACATCGCCGGCGGGCGCAAGCGCGAGGTGAGCCGCGTGCGGGAGCTGCGCTACTTCAACCCGGCCGCCCAGGAGAACGCGCGCGCGGCCGGGTGCTCCAACTGGAGCGAGCTGGCGCCAATGCCCGCTGGGCGCAGCCACCACTGCGTGGCCGTCATGGGCCACTTCCTGTTTGTGGCGGGTGGCGAGGTGGAGCATTCCACGGGGAGGACGTGTGCGGTGAGGACAGCCTGTCGGTACGACCCCCGGGGGAACCGCTGGATGGAGATAGCCTCCATGAAGGCGTGCAGGGAACACTTTGTCCTCGGGGCTCTGGGCCAGTACCTGTACGCGGTGGGGGGGAGGAACGAGCTGAGACAGGTGCTGCCCACTGTGGAACGCTACTGTCCGAAGAGGAACAAGTGGACCTTCCTTCCAGTCCTTTGACCGCTCGCTGTCCTGCCACGCGGGCAGTGTGGCTGACGACCTGCTCTGGGTCTCAGGTACACACACACCCAGATGGAGAATAGAGCATAACACACTGACCACACACACATACCCAGATGGAGAATAGAGCATAACACACACACACACACACACACACACACACACACACACACACACACACACACACACACACACACACACACACACACACACACACACACACACACACACACACACACACACACACACACACACACACACACACACACACAGATGGAGAATAGAGCATAACACACTGCGCACACACACACACACACACACCCAGATGGAGAATAGAGCATAACACACTGAACACACACGCACACACACACACACACAGATGGAGAATAGAGCATAACACACACACACACATGCATGCCACCTGTGTGTAATACTCTTGTCTGTTACAGGTGGAGTCACAAACACAGCTCAGTACCAGAATAGACTGATGGTGTACGACCCAGAACAGGTAACTGAAGAACATGTAGTACAGAGAAATAATAGAAAAGCCATCAAAACAATGAAAACCATGGTTTCAGAACAGTTTCTGTTTATGTGATAGCTTAGTAAAACGCTTGTTTACTGCAATAGGAGGATGTGACAGAGCGAGCGCGAGCACCAGAGAGAGAGAGAGAGAGAGAGCGAGCGCCAGAGAGAGAGCGAGCGCCAGAGAGAGAGAGAGAGAGAGCGAGCGCCAGAGAGAGAGCGAGAGCGAGCGCCAGAGAGAGAGAGAGAGCGAGCGCCAGAGAGAGAGAGCGAGCGCCAGAGAGCGAGAGACAGAGAGAGAGAGCGCGTGCGAGAGAAAGAGACAGAGTGTGAGATCGCGCGCGCGCAATTGAGAGACAGAGAGCGTGCGCGCGCGAGAGAGCGAGCGCCAGAGAGAGAGAGAGAGAGAGAGAGCGAGCGAGCGCCAGAGAGACAGATAGAGAGAGAGAGCGAGGGCCAGACAGAGAGAGAGCGAGCGCCAGAGAGAGAGAGAGAGAGCGAGCGCCAGAGAGAGAGAGAGAGAGAGCGAGGGCCAGACAGAGAGAGAGCGATCGCCAGAGAGAGAGAGCGAGCGCCAGAGAGAGAGAGAGAGAGAGAGCGCCAGAGAGAGAGACGGAGAGTGAGAGCGCACGCGAGAGAGAGAGACAGAGAGCGTGCGCGCGCGATTAAGAGACAGAGAGCGCGCGAGAGAGAGAGCGAGCGAGCGCCAGAGCGAGCGAGCGCCAGAGAGAGCGAGCGCCAGAGAGAGAGAGAGAGCGAGCGCCAGAGAGAGAGAGAGAGAGAGCGAGCGCCAGAGAGACAGATAGAGAGAGCGAGCGCCAGAGAGACAGATAGAGAGAGCGAGCGCCAGACAGAGAGAGAGAGCGAGCGCCAGACAGAGAGAGAGAGCGAGCGCCAGAGAGAGAGAGAGAGCGAGCGCCAGAGACCGAGAGAGAGAGCGAGCGCCAGAGACCGAGAGAGAGAGCGAGTGCCAGAGACAGAGAGAGTGCGAGTGCCAGAGACAGAGAGAGAGCGAGTGCCAGAGACAGAGAGAGAGCGAGTGCCAGAGAGAGAGCGAGTGCCAGAGAGAGAGAGAGAGCGAGTGCCAGAGAGAGAGCGAGCGCCAGAGAGAGAGTGAGCGCCAGAGAGAGAGTGAGAGCGCCAGAGAGATAGAGCGAGCGCCAGAGACAGAGGGCGAGAGAGAGAGCGAGCACCAGAGACAGAGAGCGAGCGCCAGAGACAGGGAGAGCGCGCGTGAGAGAGAGACAGAGAGAGAGCTATCGCCAGAGATAGAGAGAGAGCGCCAGAGAGAGAGAGACAGAGAGAGTGCGCGCGAGAGAGAGACAGAGAGAGAGAGAGAGCGCAAGAGAGAGCGAGAGAGCGAGCGCCAGAGACAGAGAGAGATAGAGCGAGCGCCAGAGACAGAGAGCAAGAGAGAGAGACAGAGAGCGAGCGCCAGAGACAGAGAGCGAGCGGCAGAGACAGAGCGCGTGCGTGAGAGAGAGACAGAGAGAGAGAGCTAGCGCCAGAGAGAGAGAGACAGAGAGAAAGAGAGAGAGGGAGCGCGAGAGAGAGACAGAGAGAGAGCGAGCGCCAGAGACAGAGAGAGAGGGAGCATCAGAGAGAGAGAGAGAGGGAGCGTCAGAGAGAGAGAGAGAGAGAGAGGGAGCGTCAGAGAGAGAGAGCGAGCGCCAGAGAGAGAGAGAGAGAGAGAGCGCCAGAGAGAGAGAGAGAGAGAGAGAGCGCCAGAGAGAGAGAGAGAGCGAGCGCCAGACAGAGAGAGAGCGAGCGCCAGAGACAGAGAGAGCGAGTGCCAGAGACAGAGAGAGAGAGAGCGAGTGCCAGAGACAGTTGCCCTTTATGTTTGTAAGGTCTGGGGTCTGTTCACCAACCAAGAATTCACAAAATGAGACAAACACCAAATTAGGCAGATACCCACTTATTATCAAAATCCAGAAAAAAACTGCTAAATTCTACAACCACCTAAAAGGAAGCGATTCCCAAACCTTCCATAACAAAGCCATAACCTACAGAAAGATGAACCTGGAGAAGAGTCCTCTAAGAAAGCTGGTCCTGGGGCTCTGTTTACAAACACAAACAGACCCCACAGAGCCCCAGGACAGCAACACAATTAGACCCAACCAAATCATCAGAATATAAAAAAGAGAATTACTTCAATCATTGACAAGAATTAACAAAAAAACAGAGCAAACTAGAATGCTGTTTCGCCCTAAACAGAGAGTACACAGTGGCAGAATTCCTGACCACTGTGACTGACCCAAACTTAAGGAAAGCTTTGACTATGTACTGACTCAGTGAGCATAGCCTTGCTATTGAGAAAGGCCGTCGTAGGCAGACCTGGCTCTCAAGAGAAGACAGGCTATGTGCACACTTCCCACAAAATGAGGTGGAAACTGAGCTGCACTTCCTAACCCCCTGCCAAATGTATGACCATATTAGATCCATATATTTCCTTGAGATTACACAGATCCACAAAAGAAATTGAAAACAAACCCGATTTTGATCAACTGCCATATCTACTGGGTGAAATACCACAGTGTGCAATCACAGCAGCAAGATTTGTGACCTGTTGCCACAAGAAAAGGGCAACCAGTGAAGAACAAAAACCATTGTAAATACAACCCATATTTATGTTTATTTATTTTCCCTTTTGTACTTTAACCATTTGCACATCGTTACAACACTGTATATATACATATGACATTTGAAATGTCTTTATCCTTTAGGAACTTCTGTGAGTAATGTTTACTGTTCATTTTTATTGTTTATTTCACTTCTGTATATTATCTATTTCACTTGCTTTGGCAATGTTAACATATGTTTCCCATGCCAATAAAGCCCTATGAATAGAATAGAATTGAATTGAGAGAGCAGGAGACAGAGAAAGCCTCATTTGTATTCACCGTGGAGCTACATTCACCTGCCAGGAACACCCCGCCCCCCCCCACCCCCACCCACACTACCCTCAACAGATGGCCACCCGTCAGCTTTTACCAGACATATGCACTCACAAAAAAACACACACACACACACACACACACACACACACACACACACACACACACACACACACACACACACACACACACACACACACACACACACACACACACACACACACACACACACACACACACACACACACACACACTCGCTCGCTCACGCACACAAACATGATCACGTACGCTCACCCCCCCCCCCACACACACACACACACACATACAAAACAACCATAGACACACTTAGTCAAATGTGCACGGTCGGATACATCCGTGTAAAATGGAGAGAGTGAAGTATATTATTAGGAAGGGGGGGCGAAATCATTAGGAAAAATCATAGCTCTGGTGTCACATTATTTATCCAGCACTGAACATACATCAATTACCCAAGCAGGGATACGCTAAAATATTAATCCATCTATTCAACATCTCATCTTCTCACCATTCTTTTTCCTCCTCACCTTCTCTTTCTCTCACCCTCTCTCCCCCCCTCCTCTCGCCCTTCTCTGTCTCGTTCACCCCCCCTCTCTCTTTCCCCCTTTCTCTCTCTGACAGAACCAGTGGCTGGCCCGCAGTCCCATGCTACAGAGGCGAGTGTACCATGTCATGGCCGTGGTGAGAAGGCAGCTGTATGTGCTGGGAGGAAATGACCTGGACTACAACAACGACCGCATCCTGGTCCGCCACATCGACTCCTATGACATAGACATGGACCAGTGGACCCGCTGCACCTTCAGCCTACTCACGGGTGGGTGGGCTGCGCATACACACACGCTCATGCGTACGCATGCACGTGCACACACAGGCAGGCAGACACACGCGCATACTAGATAAGATCACTGTTCTCCTTTTTCCCGTGACTCTCCACCCCTCCCGACCTTGATTCCCCGTGAAGTTGTCAAGTAAGTTCAAGGTGAAGTCATGAGAGGAGACGGAGGGACTTATTTTCAGGAACTTTCCCAACGCGCACCCTGTGTCTCAGATGACATTGAGTCATCTGGCCTCTCTTTGGCACAGCGAATCATTCTTTTCGCTCTCTCCTCTCTATCCTCTGCAGGTCAGAACGAATCTGGCGTGGCAGTCCACGATGACCGAATCTATGTTGTTGGTGGATATTCTATTTGGACCAATGAGCCCCTAGCGTGTATTCAGGTGAGTGATCTTGACAGGTTTAAGTAACCTGAAAATGTGTATGTTTTATTAAACTATGTTGTGCGTAGTTTATAAGGTTATAATGCATCATGGGGACAGAGGGTATTCATAGCAAATGTTATCTTATTAAAATATTCTATTGTTCCATGTGCATGACATGTTTATTTCACTTCCTGTTGTCCAGGTGTTGGATGTGAGCACGGAGGGGAAGGAGGAAGTGTTCTATGGACCAACTCTACCGTTCGCCTCCAATGGAATAGCAACGTGTTTCCTCCCTGCTCCATACTTCACCTGCCCCAACCTACAGACTCTACAAGTGCCCCATCACAGGATAGGGGCTGTCTAACACACTAATAGAGACTACAGTAAATGTCTACGTAGAAACATCATGCAAACAACTCATATGGACATACATACAATTGTGTAACACAAAATAATAGAACCAAAGGTCTGCTCCTTTACAACAGCCCCACTCTTCCTCTAAAAGGCACACACACACACACACACACACACACACACACACACACACACACACACACACACACACACACACACACACACACACACACACACACACACACACACACACACACACACACACACACACACACACACACACACACACACACACACACACACACTATTGCCACCCAGATAAGATGACCCACGTCTTCCCCAGTTTCAGCATCCCAACCTAACCACTTCAAGTGCAGGTGCAACTCATATGTGCAAGTGCAAGTGCAACTCATATGGACATACATACAATTGTGTAACACAAAATAATAGAACCAAAGGTCTGCTCCTTTACAACAGCCCCACTCTTCCTCTAAAAGACACACACACACACACACACACACACACACACACACTATTGCCACCCAGATAAGATGACCCACGTCTTCCCCAGTTTCAGCATCCCAACCTAACCACTTCAAGTGCAGCGTCACTGGCCATCCTGAGGATGAAAAAAGGAAGGTCCTCAAAGAGGAGGTTCCCTATTCCTATCCAGCTACCCTGTGATGATGATTCCTATCCAGCTACCCTGTGATGATGATTCCTATCCAGCTACCCTGTGATGATGGACTGATTTTCCATCAGCTGCAGGGTTTGGGTCAATTCCATTTCAATTCAGTCAATTCAGGAAGTAAACAGACATTCTGATGACAATTTTGCTCATTGAAAAGCGTTGAGAATAATAGATGTGGATTGGAGTGATATATCCTGAATTGACCCCAACCCTGCTCAGATGACTGGTTGAATAATAGGGCTGCTCTAGTCAAACTGGTGCAGAACAGTAGATCACAATGCTGGAGCACTCAAGGGGAGCAGAGCTCTCTACAGAGTGAAATAGCTCCCTCTTTTACTAATGCACTATAGGGCTAATGGCACTCTAACTAGCTGTACTTACTACGTACCATAACCCGTCTACTCAATACAAAGCCAATGGACCCACCCAAGGTCATTTCAATTGAAACCTGTCCTGTGTAAACTGTGGGACCCGTCTTACTCTTTCTTGAGCGTGTGTTTTTCTATTCAAGCTCAGGATTTAAGACTGTTTCACAGTTCGGTGAATGTCTGACCACGTAGCACACCGTGCATTTACTCAACACACGGTGTGTAGGAGAGCCTGAGCGGTGTGTTGCCACACTGTCTTACGCCATTTTCAAAACGTCTCGTTTAACTTCGACAAAGAAGTAACGGCGTAACACCTCAGCAGTGAGAGAAAGAGGACTTTAAAAAAACATGTCTTGTTTTCAGAATAAAGAGGTAGAGTACTGTATCAATAAAGCCCGTGATAAGTTGAATCGAGCACGTTGTTAATCCGCTGTATTGTGTTAGTCTGAAATAGGGGAGCTTTCTTTTTTTTTTTTGCTTTTGGGAGGGTTGTGTTTTTTTTCTATTGGGCACAGGGCGCTTTTTCCCTGGTTTACATTCTCCCTTTTGCAGGATTTACTATATAATTTATTCTATCCTTAGCACATTTTCTCATCTGCTTGCACGCACATCCCCTATATCGAGGTGTTTTGGTACTTCCCTTATGCAATGCGCTTTTCCACGCACTAACTATTATTATAAACTGGGTGGTTCTAGCCCTGAGTGCTGTTTGACTGACAGCCGTGGTATATCAGACCCTATACCATGGGTATGACAAAACATGTATTTGCATTGCTCTAATTACTTGGAAAGCAGTTTATAATAGCAATACGGCACCTCTGGGTTTGTGGTATATGGCCAATATATCACGGCTAAGGGCTGTATCCAGGCACTCTGCATTACGTCGTGCGTAAGAACAGCCCTTAGCTGTGGTATATTGGCCATATACCACACCCACTTGGGCCTTATTGCTTAACTATACCACAAGTATACAAAACATTAAGGATACCTGCTCTTTCCGTGACAGACTGACCACGTGAATCCAGGTGAAAGCTATGATCCCTTATTAATGTCACTTGTTAAAACCACTTCAATCAGTGTAGATGAAGGGGAGGAGATAGGTTAAGGAAGGATTGTGTATGTGTGCGATTCATAGGGTGAATGGGCAAGACAAAATATTTAAGTGCCTTTGAACAGGGTAGGTGCCAGGCGCAGCGGTTTTGTCAAGAACTGTAACGCTGCTGAGTCTGAACAATGGTCCACCACCCAAAGGCCATGTAGCCAACTTGACAACTGTGAGAAGCATTGGAGTCAACCTGGGCCAGCATCCCTGTGGAATGCTTTCAACACCTTAAGTAGAGGGAGGGGGATATATCTACCAGTCTGTCTATCCTGCCCTCTGGCCACCATTCACAGTGACAATAGTGGTAGGTGGACCGTTTGTCCAGATCTGCAATAGTCCGCCACAGTGGACATATCATACCCATAAAAACACCGATTTTTTTTCTCCACCATTCATTTTTCACAGCGTGAAGTTTTTGATAGCCGTGTAATTCTCTTTCGGGACAAGTTGAGTTTTCTTTTTTTTTATCAATATATTCAATATATTCGCCTCAATTTACTTAAAATGTGCAATTCTAATTATTGATAAAAAGTGACCTTGTCTGAGAGAGATTTGCGCGGTTATAAAAACGTCACGCCAGGGTAAGCCTACACGAAACAAAGACCAAAGACAAAGACAGTTTACACAATACGAAGTACGTACTAAAATCCCAGATGGAAAAATGAATGGTGGAAAAAAAACGATTGGGACCATTTCCTGGGTTTTATGACTCATACTGTGGTACTCAACAGGCTAACTAGCAATCATGGCACACATATAATCATTCAAAGCTGCACCAATATTCAATATAATTCCACATAAAGAGGAAGAGCTGGTAGGAAGTGGATAGGCCAGGTGCATCACTGAGCATGAAAGATGAGACACGCAGCTCAAAAAGCTCCTATATTGATCTTTAGGGACAATACAATTATCCTACCAAGACTAGCCTACAACACCACAATGCAATGAATAATTGTATTATTGTTTACAAGTGAGTACAACATTCTACTCTAGGCTGCAGTGAAAATGTCATTTGAATGACGGTGCAAAAGCCCTGTGAATTGAATGTTTCATTCCAGTTGTGGGTCTACTCCGGATAGTTTATGAGGTCTAGAAAGGCACCGCGGCAGGCCTGTCTGGCTGTATTTCTACATCATTCTCGCGTGTCGTCCTATAATAATGTGGCCACAATAATGTGACTCTCAGCAGGCCCAGTTATGCAGGAAAGCTCAACGCATGCCCCGCCTCCTCCGACCTGAGCAGCTATTCTTCGCTCATCTAGAATCTAACGGTTCAATATAGCCCAAATATTTGTCATTTAACTTTTAAAATGTATTAATGACCTTTTACATGTGGCATAAACACACAACCAGTCACAATGTTTTTTCACTGCCTGGTATGGCAACTGCTCGGCCTCAGACCGCAAGGCACTACAGAGGATAGTGCGTACGGCCCAGTACATCACTGGGGCCCATCTTCCTGCCATCCAGGACCTCTACACCAGGCGGTGTCAGAGGTAGGCCCTAAAAATTGTCAAAGACTCCAGCCACCCTAGTCATAGACTGTTCTCTCTGCTACCGCACGGCAAGCGGTACCCGGAGCGCCAAGTCTAGGTCCAAGAGGCTTCTAAACAGCTTCTACCCCAAGCCATAAGACTCCTGAACATCTAATCAAAAATGGCTACCCAGACTATTGGCATCCCCCCCCTCTTTTACACCGCTGCTACTCTCTGTTGTTATCATCTATGCATAGTCACTTTAATAACTCTACCTACATGTACATATTACCTCAACTAACTGGTGCCCTCGCACAGTGACTCTGTACCACCCGTGTATAGTCTCGCTATTGTTATTTTACTGCTACTTGTTACTTTTATTTCTTATACTTACTCGTATTTTTTTAAGCTGCATTGTTGGTTAGGGGCTCTTAAGTAAGCATTTCACTGTAAGCTCTACACCTGTTGTATTCGGCGCATGTGACTAATAACATTTGACTTTAATGTTTTAATCTGATTACGTCAAAAGTCTCCTGTGGGCTACCTGCACACTTTCGTCCAAAATATAATTCCAGCATCCAACTGTGCAGTGTCCATTTGATGAATGGAAAGACACGTTACAAAACACAAAAGTTTAATGACGTTCAGAGACTGTCAAGCCAAACTTTCGATACTGGGTAGACCTACAAGTTAAGGAGGGATGTAGGCCTATTTTCTGTATGTCAAGATGACAGTCTTTGATTGTGGTGTTTAAAAAGGAAACCATGATATTGAAGCGCCTGAAGTCGGTATGCTTCACTTATTGGTTGTGTGGTACATTGGCACAGAAACCTGCTGGTGAATCAATCGTTGCATATATTTTATAGAATCAGATTTTTTTTCCCGATTTCCTGGCCTCCCGAATGGCACAGCGGTCTAAGGCATTGCTTGAGGCCCGGGTTAGATCCCAGGATGTGTCACAGTCGACCGTGACCGGGAGTTGGAGCGACGGGACAAGACTGTAACTACCAATTGGAGAAAAAGGTGTAAAAAAATGCATTTAAAAATCTGATTTCCCCCAGCTGATCATTGTCTGCAGCCGGATCTGATCATAGCGTAATAAAACAGACAGGGAGAATGATCTCGTCCGTGGTGGTCGGTGAACCCTCAACCTTGTGTCCCGTAGCCCTGCGTGGCATCAACTGTGCCACAAAAGCATGCTGAAGTGGAAAAAGTCGATATCCACATTTATAAACACATGGTTGCTATGTTTTTTGGAAACATTATTTTGAGTTAATTCTATGAGGGGGAGGGTATGCAACAACAACAAACTACAGTACAAAGGGGAGGGTCATGTGAAAGTATTTTTTTAGTGTGCATTTTTTTTATGTTCGACCAGACGTGAAATTTTGACTGACGAAAATGAAGCCTGATTGCATGAAGATTGCAAAGGAAAAAGGGAATGGAAAGAGCAGAAGTAATCTTTCGGACTCTCTATCTGTATCTGATGAGGGACACAGTGTCAGGAAAGGAGGTGGTTCTGCCTGTAAAGTTGGGCCAACAAAAGAGGGCATTAGCACCCAGAGATCCTATTTGTCTACTATCAGTAGTTACTATCACACCATAGAAATGGTTAGAAAAACAAAATATTATACATTTATCTATATGCATCACACACTCTTCCCTCGTTCCATGCCTGTACAATTAGGAAACCGAAATACAACACATGCACTTCCACATTATCTTATTTCATCACCTTATTTACTTTATTTCGTAACACCTTTTTGAAAAATATTTCAATGTGAAGGTGGAAACTTGATCATAAATTATGATCTGTAACTCCAACAGGACAATTTCTATACATTATGTACATGTAAATACACGAATTTCAAGCCCAGTGGTGTTGAGGTCAACAGCATGGTAACCTGGTCCTGGGGTCAAGGGTCAGTCCTCCTCCAGGCTGATGATCTCTGCCTGACCACCGTCCCCAAGCAGGGTCAGCAAATTCCTGTATGGATTCCTGTCACACATGCAGAGAGTGAGTGAGTGAGTGAGTGAGTGAGTAAGAGAGGGGTCACAAAATGACTCACAAAGGTGTCACAGCACAAGATCCAGTATATTTCATACACAGAGTGGACTGTGTCACTGAACACTGCATCAGTGTTCACTATATATATACAGTGCCTTCGGAAAGTATTCAGACCCCTTGACTTTTCCCCCAAAACATTGTTACAGCCTTATTCTAAAATTAATTACATCGTTTTTTTCTCTCATCAATCTACATACAATACCCCATAATGACAAAACAAAAACAGGTTTAGACATTAAAAAAAATAATAATAATGGAAATATCACATTTACATAGGTATTCAGATCCTTTACTCAGTACTTTGTTGAAGCACCTTTGGCAGCGATTACAGCCTCGAGTCTTGTTGGGTATGACGCTACAAGCTTGGCACACCTGTATTTGGGGAGTTTCTCCCATTCTTCTCTGCAGATCCTCTCAAGCTGTGTCAGGTTGAATGGGGAGTGTTGCTGCACAGCAATTTTCAGGTCTCTCCAGAGATTGGGTTCAAGTCCGGGCTCTGGCTGGGCCACTCAAGGACATTCCAAGACTTGTCACGAAGCCACTCCTGCGTTGTCTTGGCTGTGTGCTTAGGGTCGATGTCCTGTTGGAAGGTGAACCTTCGCCCCCATCTGAGGTCCTGAGCGCTCTGGAGCAGGTTTTTGTCAATGATCTCTCTGTACTTTTCTCTGTTCATCTTTCCCTCGATCCTGACTAGTCTCTCAGTTCCTGCTGCTGAAAAACATCCCCACAGCATGATTCTGCCGCCACCATGGGTTACCGTAGGGATGGTGCCAGGTGTCCTCCAGATGTGACGCTTGGCATTCAGTTCAATTTTGGTTTCATCAGACGAGAGAATCTTGCTTCTCATGGTCTGAGTCCTTTAGGTGCCTATTGGCAAACTCCAAGAGGTCTGTCATGTGCCTTTTACTGAGGAGTGGCTTCCGTCTGGCCACTCTACCATAAAGGCCTGATTGGTGGAGTGCTGCAGAGATGGTTGTCCTTCTGGAAGGTTCTCCCATCTCCACAAAGGAACATTGGAGCTCTGTCAGAGTGACCATCGGGTTCTTGGTCACCTCCCTGACCAAGGCCCTTCTCTCCCTTTTGCCCAGTTTGGCCGGCCGGTTCCAAACTTGTGTGCTTTTCCAAATCATGTCCAATCAATTGAATTTACCACAGGTGGACTCCAATCAAGTTGTAGAAACATCTCAAGGATGATCAATGGAAACATGACACACACCATAATTTCGAGTCTCATAGCAAAGGGTCTGAATAATTTTTTATTTCACCTTTATTTAACTAGGCAATTCAGTTAAGAACAAATTCTTATTTACAATGAAGGCCTACACTGGCCAAACCCGGACGCCCTATGGGACTCCCAATCACGGCCGGTTGTGCTACAGCCTGGAATCGAACCAGGGTGTCTGTAGTGACACCTCAAGCACTGAGATGCCATGCCTTAGACCGCTGCACCACTCAGGAGTAAATACGGTATCTGTTTTTTATTTTGAATACATTTGAAACCCTTTCTAAAAACCAGTTTTTGCTTTGTCATTATGGGGCATTGTTTGTAGATTGATGAGGAAAAAATATAGATTTAATACATTTTAGAATAAGGCATATTCTAAAATGTGGAAAAAGTGAGGGGTCTGAATACTTTCTGAATGCACTGTCTGTCTGTCTGTCTGTCTGTCTGTCTGTCTGTCTGTCTGTCTGTCTGTCTGTAATTGGGGGTTGTGTGTTTTTATTAGTGATGTGGTTTGATATCTGGCATGTCGCACACTGGCTTTATGGTTTTATGACTACTGTAAAGCATTTGAATAGAATCCAAGTAGGACGAAAGTCCCATTCCCTACACTTCAGATGTTTTCCCCACATAGGCCAACACACAATTTATGCTATGCAACTTACACCGTGCGATAATGTTTCCCTGTGGTGTGCGTAAACGTAGCGTTATATCAGGTAGAGTGACAAGATTCTCTACGAGGAAACGGATAAAAAGGCGTCCTACGTGCTGTCGGACTGCTCTGGACTGCTAATTCCAATAATGCAACTGTAAATTAACCTTCAAAATAGGATTATGTCTAGATTAGGCTATGTCCAACATTGGAAAACATTTTGCCACGGTGTACAATAATAGACACGACCCAAGTGCTGGTTGCAGAGAGAGGAAGAGTAAAGGTTATGGCAGTTGGTGTCACTCACCGCAGAACAGGGACAGTCTGGTCACATGGTGCATCCCCTGCGGCGGCTTAACGGCCTCTGTACTGGTCCTCCTCATTGTGAACGCACAGCTGCTTTTAGACTAGTTACCACACGTGGACGCACATTGCACACACAAAAACCTAGAAAAACACTACCCATATACAAGCTTGTTCGCACATTGTTCACACATATGATTACTGTGTGTACGTGTCTTTATGTGTGTGTACTCTCACCGTGAGGCTCGTTGACCAGCTTCAGGCAGCGGAGCAGAGAGGGGAAGGGACATGGTGAGCAGGGCGGGGTCACTGACGTTGTTCCGTCTCAGCAGCTCCAATAGGAAGGCCAGGACCGTGACCAGGCGGGGAGGAGGGGCGTTGCCTTTGAAATGCAGGAAGTTCTCACTATGGAGACAGACACAGAATAGGTATGACACAGAGCCAGTAATGTCTGGCCATTTAGTAGATGCTCCTAGGAGGCTGTCAAGGTGGATTAGGATGAAGTTGTCCTGAGACACTGCTCCAAGGTCAGTTTGGCTTCGCATTCCCTTACCTAATTATTAAGGTGAGGATTTGGGCAGGGTTAACTCATCCTGGATCTGTGCCTAAGAGCAATCTCTACCCAGAGCGTCAGAATCCTACCTGATCACCTGCAGGACGCTCATTCTCGGTGCTGCCCCACGCGGGGTGGGCGTGGCCTCGCAGGCCGTCAGCAGCACCGGGTGATTGGCTATGGCCCCAACCGATGGAGTGGCAGGCAGGAAATGGTCAAGGTACTTGGAGATGACATCACGGAGCTGCTTCTTTAGGTAGGCTCCCTGAGACAGACATACTGGCTGCTATACACAGACCCTGGAGGGGAAGAAAGGAGAGACAGAGACACAGTGAGAGAGGTCAGTATAGTATTACTAATGCTCATGGGAAATACTTATTTTTCTTTCCTCCCCTCTAACCCTGCTAGTACATTCTGAAGTATCCAAACAATACTTTTTTTCTGAAGTATCCAAACTGGGGTAGTAAGTAACATAATGTTTAGGTATAGGGAGTGTGTGTGTTCGCGGGTGCGTGTGTCTGTTCATGCGTCCCACCTGCAGGTAGAGGGGCAGGCTGTCCCTCAAGGCCTTGTCCAGCCCAGACAGAGAGTTAGGGAGGTGCTCTCGCTCGCTGACAACGTTGAACATCAGCTGCTGGTCCTTGGAGGTGGCCAGCAGGGGACTCAAGTGCTTCACCACGCACCCTGAACACACACACAGTCAACACCAAGGATGACAGACATTCAACGTGTGTTTGAGGAGATAGGCTCGAAGCAAGTCGCTGGGCAGAGTTGCTAATCCTGATCCTCTCAAACACGCCGATTCCTTCTCGCCCAACACCAAATTGACCTCTAGCCAATATCTTTTCTACGCACTTGTAGAGATCTGAAATGATTGGATAGGTATAAGCAATACGGCTTTAGCTCCACCTTACACCTGTCCAGTCCTTAGAGATTCACACAACAGCCTAAGGGTATAGGGGCAGACCTCCGTGATGCATACACCCACCCACAGCCCAGTAGGCCAGCAGCAGCCCCTCCTGAGGACTCTTATTGACCAGGTAGTGTTTGATATACTTCATGATGTCCCCCTGTGTAGTCCAGAGCACGGGCGACCATGGCAGAACGCTCAGACAACACCTGCAGCCCACTGTACACACGCCCCACACACTGAGAGAGAAAAATACAAAAGCGACATAATGCATTTAAGCTGTATTTGTATGGAAATGCAGACTTGCCTTTCAGCGTATGCTATTGATATACTTGTTAATGCCAAAATAAAGGAAACACCAACATAAAGTGTTTTAATAGGGCGTTGGGCCACCACGAGCTGCCAGAACAGCTTCAATACTTCTTGGCATAGATTCTAGAAGTGTCTGGAACTCTACTGCAAGGATGCGACACCATTCTTCTACGAGAAATTCCATTTTGGAAAACGCTGTATCAGGCGTCGCTCCATGAATCTCCCATAAGGGTTTTAATTGGGTTGAGATCTGTTGTTTGAGAAACACACACACCCTCAAAACACCCTAATGCTACTTTGAGAGCCCTCTTTCAAAGTCACTGAGATCTCTTCTTCTAGACATGGTAGCCAAAATAATAGACAACTGGGCATTTTTATACATGACCCCTAAGCATGATGGGATGAATTGCTTAAATAACTCAGGAACCACACCTATGTGCTTCCTGCTTTCAATGCTTTCAATATACTTTGTATCCCTCATTTACTCAAGTGTTTCCTTTATTTTGGCGGTTACCTGTATGTATCTTGCATGCTGCAAATATCCTTGTTCACATGCGTGTGTGAGATGACAAGCTACCCTGTTACACCGTGTGTGTGATGAGGTGCTACCCTATTACAGTGTGTGTGTAGTACCTTTGATGAACATCTCCAGAGCAGACCTGGGCATTAGCTTGCCTCCAGCTCTAGGCTGCAGCCCGGCCCTCTGCAGTAGGGAGTCCACCTCAGGGAGCCTTAATACGAAACTAGTGAGCTCTGACAACTGCTCCTCCAGAGCCCTGCCTGGAAAAAGTAACACATCATAAATAATCATATATGCCACTTAGCAGACACTTTTATCCAAAGACTGCATTTACACATGTATCCCAATTCTGATCTTTTGCCCAATTATTGGCAAAATATCTGATCTGATTGGTCAAAAGACCAATAATTGGGCAAAATATCAAAATTGGGCTGCCTGTGTAAATGCTGGCCATGTTTAGGATGTGTATTAGTTCCCTATGGGACTTGAACCCACGACCTTAAGTGTTTCTAGCACCACACTCTTTCCAACCTGAGTCACACATATACACATCTCCACAACAAAACACTGAAATAAACGTACAGAAATACACATACTTAAAAACAGAAACTAATGGGAAATCATCCTAATATTATAATAGACAAGAAGTGCAGGTTGCAAGTGTTTTAAATGTGGCATAGCTGACTGAGGATGTCGTTCCATTGCTGAACGGAGACCAGTGAGGCCTGGCCAGTGTGTGCACGCAAGACTCTAAGTACCTTTGGATAAAAGCGTTTGCTAAATGGTCGGATGTCCAGGGTTCTAGGTTGAGGTTCTGTACCTGCTCTACTGTCGATGCCATCTGGGTTCTTGTGGATGTGCTGGTGCAGAACACAGCGGAACCAGGCTCTCACAGACAGGTTCTGGGCTGAGCCCGACACGGAACCTCCACAGCCGGAGCTCACTGAATACACCAGCTCGCTGGGGAAGAGAGGTCAGTTTGACATAGAACAGACAACAAATGTGTTTAAGGGAATCACAAGTTAGAGTAAGGTGAGACGCAGAATTGATCATCTTGGTCAAATAATTAGTTGTTGTTTGGAATGCGAGGTGATTTGTAGATCAGGGATTCTGTGCAGTCTGACCGCAATGTAGTGGATCTCAATCTCTATGTTCCACCGGAGCAAGGCGCTGTACAAATGTGCTAATCTGTATAAGGGAGGCTCACATGATGGATAGTAGTTTAGAATATAAAAGGTGATTTGTAGATCAGTGATTTTGTGCAGCACCTTGCTTAGAATGATCCTTTCGGATGTTTGTCACCACACATGGTTTGTATTCATTAGTGTAGTCATTGCTACCCCGTAGCAAAGTGTTTTGCAATAAAAAACAAAAACAAGCATTTCTTATTGGACAAGTTCAGACCCTGCTTACTAGGGTAATGTACTGGAGTAATGTTACCTGTTCTGGAGCAGGTGGGGTAGGTAGCGAGTCACTAGCAGGGGGTGCAGCATGTCATCCCAGCTGAAGCACTGCATGATGGACTGGATGGGGTTGGGCTGGAGGTCTTGTGGGGCAGAGCTAGGAAGGTCAAAGGCCAGCAGAGTAAATCCTGGAAATGAGAGTCAACATTCATACCATGTTACCTGATGGTAACTACCACAGAAAATACATTTGAGAGAGTCATACTATAATGGAAGGATTTGTCACTACATGCTCAACACAAAGCACAGATGCAAGATGTTGAGAGTAAAAGAACTGACGAGCGAGAGAAAGAGAAACAGTGAGACAAAGGCAGACGGTGTATATAATCTTATGAGAAATACAATTGTTAGTTTGTGCAACCCACAGTGTGAAATTGTTGTATACAGTAAACATTTACACTCCTCTCCCATTCCTCCCACTCTCTCCCTCTCTCCCTCTGTGTGTGCATCTGACCTGCGGCAGCATCAGCCAGCTGGGCAGGAGGGGTGTTGGAAAGGCGCAGGCTGCGGAGGAAGGGGAAAAAGTTGGCCCAGAGAGCTGCTGCAACCGCTAGGTGGCGGTCTTTACCCACGCTGACATTGGGAGGAGGCAGCCAGGCACCGGGGGGACATGCTGAGTGGCCAGGCTGGACATTGCACTGATGTACCCTCCTGTAGGAGACACACACACACACAACCACACAGGAGAGAAACACACACACACACACACACACACACACACACACACACACACACACACACACACACACACACACACACACACACACACACACACACACACACACACACACACACACACACACACACACACACCAATAACATCCTTATTCAACAGAAACACAGTATCTCCCTCTCCTTCACACCACCTCTCCACCTCCATCCGGTTCTTATATTCCGCTTCCTTCCTCTCTTTCACATTCCCTCCATCCTTCTTCATCGCTCTCTCACTCTTCCCATCTCTGGGGGGATTAGGTCATGCGGTGCGGTGCAGGGTAGAGAGGAACAGGACAGGGCAGAGCGGGGCTGATCCCCTGTACACAGACTGGGTTCTGGCTGCTGTGTCTGCCTGGCCCCACGGCGGCTGGCATTAGCCCAGATAAGCAGCTGAAGGAGCTGTAATCTCATTTAGACTGGAGATGATCCTCCTGTCCCCTCATTCGCCCGGGTGGAGCGAGAGAGAAAGGGATGGAGGGGAGGGAGGCAGGGGTGAGTACTGGCACCCTCAGCTCCCCTTGCACTCCCCGCTCGTGTGTCTCTCTCTCTCTCTCTCTCTCACACACACACACACACACACACACACACACACACACACACACACACACACACACACACACACACACACACACACACACACACACACACACACACACACACACACATACACACACACACACACACACACACACACACACACACACACACACACACACACACACACACACACACACACACACACACACACACACACACACACACACACACACACCTCTGCCTGCGCCTTCCAGCAAGGTTGCATCTAATCCAGAGAGAGCTGAGACAATCGATTAGAGTCTGAATTCATTAGCCTCGTTACTACGGCGGAATGGGCCTTTCACACCCATCAAGGCTCATTGTACAAGACATAGTCAGAGACCCCACTTAATCCTCCCCACTGCCGCTTCTTATAGCTGTACACACACACACCATTAGAGACCCCACTTAACCCCTCCCCCAAATGCAGCCACTAACACACACACACACACACACACATAGACTGACTTGCAACCCAGACAGCTGATGAAACTGTGGGTTTGCACAACCAATGAATTTCTGCACAAACTGTCAGAAACAGTCTCATGGAAGCTCATCTGCGTGCCCGTCGTCCTTGACTTGACTGCAGTTTGGCGTCATAACCGACTTCAGTGGGCAAATGCTCACCTTCGATGGCCACTGGCACGCCGGAGAAGTGTGCTCTTCATGGATGAATCCCGGTTTCAACTGTACCGGGCAGATGGCAGACAGCGTGTATGGCGTCGTGCGGGCAAGCAGTTTGCTGATGTCAACGTTGTAAACGGAGTGCCCCATGGTGGCGGTGGGGTTATGGTATGGGCAGGCATAAGCTAAGGACAACGAATATAATTGCATTTTATCAATAGCAATTTGAATGCCCAGAGATACCGTGTCGAGATCCTGAGGCCCATTGTTGTGCCATATATCCGCCCGCCATTCCCTCATATTTCAGCATGATAATGCAGGGCCCCATGTCGCAAGGATCTGTACACAATTCCTGGAAGCTGAAAATGTCCCAGTTCTTCCATGGCCTGCATACTCACCAGACATGTCACCCATTGAGCATGTTTGGGATGCTCTGGATCGGCCTGTATGACAGCTTATTCCAGTTCCCGCCAATATCCAGCAACTTCGTACAGCCATTGAAGAAGAGTAGGACAACATTTCACAGCCTGATCAACTATATGCGAAGGAGATGCGTTGCGCTGCATGAGGCAAATGGTGGTCACACCAGATAGTGACTGGTTTTCTGATCCACACACCTACCTTTTTTTTTTAAAGGTATCTGAGAAACAGATGCATATCTGTATTCCCAGTCATGTGAAATCCCTAGATTAGGGAATTTATTTAAATTGACCGATTTCCTTATATGAACTGTAACTCAGTAAAATCTTTTTAAATTGTTGCATGTTTATATTTTTATATTTTGTCCAGTGTAGTTAAGACATACCGTAGCCTACACTGTTTGTTGTTATTGTCGGTTAATCAAAGTGGCACTGTCTACAGTGGCTCCAAGTGAAGCAAACAACGTAGATCTTTAAATCAATGCAAAGTTGAATTAAAATTACGGAATTAAGTTAGTTAAATGATAAGGAGTAGGCTACAATGACCAACCATCAGGTAGGCTGTTGTTTAATCTAAATTGAGTTTAGACAAGGACGGGAAGCACAGCAAAATAGCCTCAATTAGCCTAGGTAGCTAGCTATATTAGCTAGCCTCTGTACATTGATTTGATGCGGTCAAGACAGGCACTATCTGTATGGCTACTCTCTCTCTTTTTCTCCTTCCCGGGTAAAACTCAAGCAAGCAGAGTAGTACCTCTCTCCGAAGTAGCGCAGGCTACGCAGCAAGCCCGTTCCCAAGTTGTTTTTTAGTTTGTTTTTTTTACCCCTTTTTCTCCCCAATTTCGTGGTATCCAATTGGTAGTTACAGTCTTGTCCCAGTCAACTCCCGTACGGACTCGGGCGAGGCGAAGGTCGATAGCCGTGCGTTCTCTGAAACACAACCCAGCCAAGCCGCAATGCTTCGTGACACCATGCCCGCTTAACCAGGAAGCCAGCCGCACCAATGTGTCGGAGGAAACACCGTACACCGGGCAAACGTGTCAACATGGATTTCGACCAGCCTGCCACAGGAGTCGCTAGTGCGCGGTGGGACAAGAACATCCATGCCGGCCAAACCCTCCCCTAACCCGGACGGCGCTGGGCCAATTGTGCGCCGCCCCATGGGTCTCCCGGTCACGGCTGGCTGCGACAGAGCCTGGACTCGAACCAGGATCTCTAGTGGCACAGTGCCTTAGACCACTGCACCACTCGGGAGGCCCCGTTCCCAAGTTTTTTAACACATGTATTTCGACTATCCGGACATCTGATAAAGTGTCATGATATTATTCTAATAGTGAAATTATTTAAAATACCCAACCATAAAAATAAACAACAATAACGTCTCAGCAAAGAGCAATTTCTCAAGCAACACTTTTGCAAGGACTGTGGGAGTGGTCTGAGTGAAGAGGGAAAAACTGAAAACTAGCAGTTATTGCCTGAGAGGTTTGGAACTCTCTTCCTTATTGGTCTATTAACTAATGTAACCAGGCAGGCCAAAACTCCATCCCACCAAAACAGGCTGAAATTTCAGCCGGTATTTTCAAACAGCTCTTACACTAAACGGGCATTATCATAATTTTCACAATTACACAGTATTATCCAACCTCAGTGTGGAAAATTATGTTTATGATTGCACTGGGCCTTAAATAATGACAGGGGACAACAACTATTGCCTCCCACCACCTATATAATGTCCATCCACTGCTCTTTAGAGAGAGACTCAGGGTCCAATGGAGGGCCAAGGTGTAGGGGCGTAGGGTCTAGATACGGAGGAGAGCACTTAAGTAAGATCTCAGATAATTGTCCACCAACCGTCCCCCAATATAATACTGAATGTGTACCACTGAGACCTCACACACACCCTCTGGCGACACAGGGGTCTCAAGCCCTCATGCACAGGATCATGGTAAGGAATGCAATGTGAGGAATTAGCCTACTGGTTGGCTGTTAGGCGGGCGGCCGGCCTTGGCGACGGCCATACGGGTCAGTGGTTGTCACACACGCACACACACCTCTTGGTCGCAGCCTCTGGCGGGATAATTCTCTTGATGTGTGCAGATTCCGCTCTGCTCTTAATAAACATAATGACGGCGAGGCACAATTTGCAGGACTACATAATTACCTGTTAATTGTGTCACTGAAAACGCATTAATCACAGAGATACCAAGTACTGCCAAGACGGAGAATTAAGCATAATTTGGCGGGACGAATTTGAGAGAGCGCTTTTTTATTTCATTAAATGGGTCAGCGTGATCTTGGCCATAACACTGTCCCCTTTGGGAGTTTGTGCAAATGAGTGCCCTCCGACCCCGAGATATGAGATGGGGACGTTTTTTGAATTAGCGAAGCTAACGAGATATGCCGTGTTACGGGAGCCTGGACTGAAATAATAGAAGAGCATATTTTAGTGATGGGTGAAAAATCTACAGTTACATATCAGGATTTTCTTTAACGATATATCGTATTGACAATATCGCAATATTTTTTATATCGTATCGGCACTTAAGTATCGTGATATCGTATTGTGAGGTCCCCGGCAATTCCCAGCACTAGCACACTTAGTGTTTCACCTTGGAGGTATGTGTGTATGTGGGAGTGTTGACATGTATACACAGGAGAGTCAAATTGTTGCAGGCTGGCTGCTTACTGCTTACTGCTTCATTAGCGCTGACTCAGGGTAATCCAAACTGAACAATAACACAACATTGTAGTGGTCCGGTCCATTTACATACAACCAGACATCCTCTCCCTCCTGACACCTCTGTCCTACCCTTTTACTTCTTCTCTCACCAAAACAGACACCTGTTTCACCTGTGCCTTTCTCTCTAAACCATTGAGCTCTGATCGGGTCGTCCGGGTAACACACACCCGTGGTCCGCCGGTGAACTCACCCTGACGCCGTCTCCACTCTCCGTCACACAGTCTCTCCACATACTCACGACCTGCCGCTATACCCATGGTGACCGCACTGGGGCCCCTAGAGGCCGTAACTATACTCAGGCCTCTGCCAGCACCTAGCTGAAGGTGAGCTGGGGGCCACGGGGCCCCAAGAGACAGAGAGGGGCCTCCGGACACAATGGATGGGCTGGATTTACTGTAGGGATGGAGGGGGGACAGAGGACAGCACAATCCTGCCTTTGTAGATGTCAGTACTGGGGACTGACTGACCCCATTACGGCTTCTAGATCCCAGCATTGATAGGTAGGGCCAGGAGTTTTTTTCACGTGATCATGCCAGCAAAAACTTGAGGATCTAGTTGTAGGGTCTAAGGCCAATGCCTGAAAGCATGTCTGTCTGTCCATCTGTCTGTCTGCTCGTCAATGTGTATAGTGTGTGTGTGTGTGTGGGCATTTGAGTTAACTGTGTCTCAGTGAGTTGCTGAGTGTTTGTCCCCCCTCCCTCACCGTAGCTTCCTCAGCACGATCTGCAGAAAGCCCAGGGCAGAGCTCAGCTCCGACTGGCGGCAGGCGGGCAGCAGCAGACTGAACCCCTCGTTGAGTAGCTTCTCTTCTGACAGACCGAGACACACGCTCGTCTCAAACACCTCGGCCACGCCCCCTAGGTAGAAACCCAGGGAGCCCCAGAGGGCCAGGTGGCGAGACGGTTCTGTGGTCTTCAGGTAGAACTCCCTGACAGTCTGAGAGAAGGAGGAGGCCAGCCAGCTAGCTTGGGCCCCCACATCAAGGCCCCTCTCCTGGAAGAGCAGTAAGAGAGCCAGCAGGCCGCTCCACACCAGGCTCTGTTGGGCGGGGGGGAGTCCAGAGGGAGCAGGCCCAGCAGTTCACAGGCCCGGCCTGCAATGTCCGCCAGCTCGGCCTGCCGGGCCACCACAACGAACAACAGCAGGAAGTTCATCAGCCCAGCCTCGGATAGTTCCTGCATCCGCCGCTGGTGGAACTCGGAGTACATCCTGGAGAGGAGCGAGCAAGAGAGATGGATGAGAAATAAGGGACATGAGTTTCCATTGGCCATAGTAAGATGAAGAGATAGTAGTGTCACAGTTAAAATTGAGTGTGTGACATTCATATTACTCATCTTTCACTGAGACTTTGCATTGCTCTAGTCAAGATCAGAGTGCATATGTATTGGTAGATCTCCCCACCCGCACCTTCTTCCATCACAAAGCTCCATCACTCCTTCTCTGGTGCTGATGAGAGGCATGCCTGGCGTACGTGTGTGTCTGTGTGTATGAGAAAAACACCCAGCGCAATGTTGTTAGATCCTGCGGGTACCGTGAACAAATGCCTTTAGAGATCATGTTAAATGTCAGACACTCAGCCACGCAGCGGTAGGCACACAGTCGCCCTCTCTGCAGTCAAACCAATCTACTGCAACACCAGTTAGAGATCAATAACTACTACACACACACACACACACACACACACACACACACACACACACACACACACACACACACACACACACACACACACACACACACACACACACACACACACACACACACACACACACACACACACACACACACACACACACACATACAGACAGACAGATCATACACACACACACACACACACACACGCCACCCCCTGCAGTGCACCCAGAGGGCTCCATAGTTCCCCTAGAACGGCCACAGCGCTTATTGAGGAACAGGGACTGAAACTCCTCCATACAAATTTTGAGCATTACCATGACTAGGGCTGTGGCGGTCATTACATCTTTGCAGCCGGTGATTGTCAAGCAAATAACTGCCGGTCTCACGGTAATTGACCATTAGTTAAAATAAACACATTTAGCATCTCCTGGCTTTCATGCATAGCCTACAAGCCACTGATGCAGACCTTTGGAACATCTACAGTACCAGTCAAAAGTTTGAACACACCTACTCATTCATTTCTACATAGTAGAATAATTATGAAAACATCAAAACTATGAAATAACACATATGAAATCATGTAGTAACCAAAAAAGAGTTAAACAAATCAAAATGTATTTTATATTTGAGATTCTTCAAAGTAGCCACCCTTTGCCTTGATGACAGCTCTGCACACTCTTGGCATTCTCTCAGCCAGCTTCATGAGGTAGTCACCTGGAATGCATTTCAATTACCAGGTGCCTTGTTAAAAGTTCATTTGTGGAATTTCTTTCCTTCTTAATGTGTTTGAGCCAATCAGTTGTGTTGTGACAAGGTAGGTGTAGAATACAGAAAATAGCCCTATTTGGTAAAAGACCAAGTCCATATTATGGCAAGAATTGCTCAAATAAGCAAAGGGAAACGACAGTCCATCATTACTTTAAGACATGAAGGTCAGTCAATCCGGAAAATGTCAAGGTCTTTGGAAGTTTCTTCAAGTGCAGTCACAAAAAACATCAAGCGCTACGATGAAACTGGCTCCGCATGTGTAGTTCCTACCGCGAAGCATGGAGGAGGTGGTGTGATGGTGCTTTGCTGGTGACACTGTTGTGATTTATTTAGAATTCAAAGCACACTTAACCAGCATGGCTATCCCATCTGGTTTACGCTTAGTGGGACTATCATTTGTTTTTCAACAGGACAATGACCCAACACACCTCCAGGCTGTGTTAGGGCTATTTGACCAAGAAGGAGAATGATGGAGTTCTGCATCAGATGACCTGGCCTCCACAATCACCCGACCTCAACCCAATTGAGATTGTTTGGGATGAGTTGGATCACAGAGTGAAGGAAAAGCAGCCAACAAGTGCTCAGCATATGTGGGAACTCCTTCAAGACTGTTGGAAAAGCATTCCTCAAAGCTGTCATCAAGACAAAGGGTGGCTACTTTGAAGAATCTCAAATATATGTTGATTTGTTTAACACTTTTTTGGTAATTACATGATTCCATGTGTTATTTCATAGTTTTGATGTCTTCACTATTATTCTACAATGTAGAAAATAGTAAAAATAAAGAAAAACTCTTGAATGAGTAGGTGTGTCAAAACTTTTGATTGGTATTGCACATTTAAAAAAGTCAAATAAATCCATTTAATATAGCCTACACCATCACAATAAATACATTATTTATTTTAGACAGGTCTAAAGAAACATGATATGAAGAAAATATAGTCTATTTCAGAACAGAATAGCATACTCTGAGTTGTTCATATGTTAGGCCCTGATATGGCTGTGGGCTACACTAGTTTATTTAGCAGACAAGATTTGTTTAGAATTCTGTGGCATTATTTTATATTATTTTATAGTATGAAGAATAAAATGTAACATAGCTGAATGAAATAGAAAGGATATATTCTGTGTTGATGTCACGCCCTGGCCATAGAGAGGCTTTTATTCTCTATTTTGGTTAGGCCAGGGTGTGACTAGGGTGGGCATTCTAGTTTCTTTATTTCTATGATTTCTGTTTCTATGTTTTGGCTGGGTATGGTTCTCAATCAGGGACAGCTGTCTATCGTTGTCTCTGATTGGGAATCATACTTAGGCAGCCTGTTTTTCCACCTTAGTTGTGGGTAGTTGTCTGTGTTAGTGGCCTGTATAGCCCTAGTCAGCTTCACGTTCGTTTTTGTTGTTTCTTGTTTTTGTTGGTGACATGTAAAATGTAAATAAATGTACGCTCACCACGCTGCACCTTGGTCCTATCAATTCCACGCTGATGACGTTTGTGACAGTTGAGCGGTTAACAAAGAAGCAAGTCTTCCTATATGCTTAATTTAGAGTTATTTATGCAACTTTAGTTGTGATAAAAACGTTGGGCAATACAGTGCATTCGGAAGGTATTCAGACCCCTTGACTTTTTCCTCCGTTTGTTAGGTTACAGCCTTATTCTAAAATGGACTAAATAGTTTCCCCCCCTCATCAATCTACACACAATACCCCATAATGACAAAGCAAAAACAGGTTTTTATACATTGAGGCCAAAGAGTTCAATCTTGGCTTCATCAGACCAAAGAATCTTCTTTCTCATGGTCTGAGAGTCCTTTAGGTGCCTTTTGGCAAACTCCAAGCAGGCTGTCATGTGCCTTTTACTGAGGAGTGGCTTCTGTCTGGCCACTCTACCATAAAGGCCTGATTGGTGGAGTGCAGAGAGTGCAGAGATGGTTGTCCTTCTGGAAGGTTCTCCCATCTCCACAGAGGAACTCTGGAGCTTTGTCAGAGTGACCATCGGGTTCTTGGTCACCTCCCTGATCAAGGCCCTTCTACTCCCGATTGCTCAGTTTGGCCGGCCGGCCACCTCTAGGAAGAGTCTTGGTGGTTCCAAACTTCTTCCATTTAAGAATGATGGAGTCCACAGTATTCCTGGGGACCTTCAATGCTGCAGAAATGTTTTGGTACCCTTCCCCAGAACTGAACCTCGACACAATCCTGCCTCTGAGCTCTATGGACAATTCCTTTGACCTCATGGCTTTGTTTTTGCTCGGACATGCACTGTCAACTGTGGGACCTTATATAGACAGGTGTGAATACTTTCCGAATGCACTGTTTAGATTTTTTAAACATTCTAAGGCTGCATGATGCGACTCTAATGATGATTTGAAAAAGGTCGCATGAGCTCTGCTTTGTTTTTTTCTGAAGGCTGTACACACTTTATCAGTCTCTCATTCACGATTTGACAAGCACTTGATAATATTCTCACCAGGCCTCGAATTTCTGTGCGGCATCCCCCTTGTGTGGCCGCAATACCTCCTAAAAAATTCCATGCCTTTTGCAGCCAAAGTGGCCGTTGTGGGATGAATATAATAATCATAATTCCCTTCTCCTGGCTGCCAATCAATTCTTATTAGCCAATGCCCATCACGTGATTGGGTCCTTCTCACAGGCATCTCAGCTCCAAAGTAGGCTACAAGTGAAGACAGACACATCGGAATTCCAAGGCGCATATTGAAGATATTAGAAGAACTGTCCCATTTACTTTTCGTCAGCCAACAAGATGAGCATGCCGAACGAACAGCAAAAGCACTAGCCTATGTCAATCTACTATCGCCCATAGTACAAAAGTGTACCTATTCTATTGGTAATAGACCAATATTCTATTGGTAAAAAGTACAAAAGTTTACCTATTCTAGTCCTTTTGTGCGAGAACTAAATATTCCAAATATACTCTGGGACAATTGTTGGATGTGATAGATCCCAGATTAATACAACCATTCGCATCAAAAAACCTTTTAAAAGCAATGAGGCTGGGCCTCCCGAGTGGCGCAGCGGTCTAAGGCACTACAGACCCGGGTTCGACCCCAGGCTGTGTCACAACCGGCCATGACTGGGAGTCCCATAGGGTGGCACACAATTGGCCCAGCGTTGTCCGGTTAAGAGGAAGGTTTGGTTGGGGAGCTTTACTTGGCTCATTGCACTCTAGTGACTCCTTGTGGTAGGCCTGTCGCTTGCAGGCTGACTTTGGTTGTCAGTTGAATGGTGTTTCCTCTGACACATTGGTGCAGCTGGTTTCCAGGTTAAGCGTGCGGGTGTTAAGAAGCGTGGTTTGGCAGGTCATGTTTCGGAGGACGCATGACTCGACCTTCGCCTCTTCTGAGCCTGTTGGGGAGTTGCAGCGATGAGACAAGAACGCAATTGGATATCACGAAATTGGGGAGAAAAAGGGGGTAAAATACAAAAATGTAAAATAGCAATGAAAGAGATCAGAACATTTAGCTTAAAACGTTGATAAACTATAAGGCTATTTCTTCACTTATAAGCGAAGCAATGCGCAGTAGGCCATAAGCGCAAATGTACCAAAATGATATCAATTAGCGGGATAACATCATTCTCAAAAGTGACCGCTGTCATGACGTGACTATAATTTATGTGATGACGGCTGTTCATCGAAAAATTACATACCACATTTAATTATTACGCGATTAAATTAACCATGCAACAATTAATTAATTAGTAATCTGGGGATCCATGGGAAAAGTTTATTTAATGAGTTACCATTTCCCAAATTAACTCAAGAATATATCAGCATATCTCTATATCCTACCCGTCATCCATCAATCATTTCCTCATATCAGTCTCATTCTGAACGTCGTAATATTCTATAAATCTGCACGAAACCTAGTTTACATGATGACTCAGCCTACACAAATTTTCTTAATTATTTATTTACTAAATACCTAAATGATCACACAGAAATACATAAACACACACAGTATAGGTTGAATTGATTACTAACATAATGCATTGAAAAGTCCCTAGTGGTCTAACTCGATATGATGGCTTGTTACACAATGGAGAGGGGGTGGGGACAGATAAAGAGCGGGAAAGACAGAGAGGGGACCCATCGTACATACAGTTGGAAAACTATGCTCATGGGAATGTGAATACATTGCACATGAACAACAGCACATTCGAAAAGAAGTACAATGTATATATTTATGTTTGTATATCTTTGTCGTCGCTCTCTGTTGAAACCACTCGATCCGTCTATGGCAAGTAGTTCGATGCAAGTCTCTGGTTGTCCACCAGAGGTCACAATGTACTTAGTAGTTGTAGTGTTCGTTAGACTGGATCCTTCAGAGGTAAACACACGGTGGTCCTCGGTCGAGTTTACTAGGCTACCGGTATTTAAAAAGCTGCAGACTGAATGTTCCGGTATAGTCCCACCATTTTCTGGTCTTGTAGTTTTAAACCATTTGTCACGTATTCAGCTCGCGCTGCTCGTAGACTGGTCTTAATGGCAGCAACCCGGCATATTTTGGTCTAATATGTTAATTCTTCAGCAAGTTCTTTAAAGCACTTGCAGTGGAGGGCGGTTCCACCACGTTGACACAATGTCTGTGCTCACGTGGGCGTGGTTACTGACTTGGCAAAAGTTTATATGAAAAATTATTCTCCTTTAGAAAGCTAAAATCACATTTCATCTTCACAAAAGTTTTCTTATACTTAAGCTCAACCCCCCCTCCTCTCTGATGCTATCTTTGATCTTCACCCAGGAGCGAGAGTCATGACATGACAAATGCGATTATGCATTATTATAAAGGTGCATTTTCATGGTGAAAAATATCTTCCCCAAACTTGAAACTCACGTGCCGCCTATGTATGGCAGTTAGCAGAGGTGTGGACTCGAGTCATGACAAATTTGATGGCTTGCAACTCAACTTTGACTTTAACACCAATGACTCGTGACTTGACTTGGACTTGAGCTTTATGACTCGACCTGACTTGATACCCTCCCTAAGCCCAAATATAAATAATTATGCTATTAAAAAAAGTGTACAGCGCATCAACTCTTCATTTAACGGATTACAGTTTGAATCGGACAGCAGCCAATCAAATTGTGCCAGCTGAGAAATATTTGTGCGTGGCAGTGCAGAGGAACGTCGGTGGGTGAATTCAGATGGAGCCCCTGGAAAGATGATACCCCAAATTATTATTTTCGGATATAAAGACGACGCTGTATCAACAAAAAACTAATTGCAACTTGCAAAACACGCGGGAAGAAAATTACAGACGGAGGCGCAACAATTTCCAACTTTGAAGCTGCACAAAGAACGGTAAGTCGTGGCTAATATGGCCGACAACTATATATTTTATTACTTTACTGGTGTATCATGTAGGCTGACGTACTGTTAAATCAATGAGCCTCCACACAGTCAGTCAGTGCTGGAACGTGATCATTGCACCCAAGATTGAGCTACAACTGGCTAGGCAGTTGGTTCCCTAAATCCTGCCTGATGTTACTGCTGTTCCTAAAACCATTGACATACGTTAGCCTACTGTAACCACACAGTGAGAGAGAGAGTGTGTGTTAAGGTTGGGCGATTGTGTACAAGCCTACATTGCCCGATTGCGCCCCATAGCGATCCTCGATAGTCGATCACTATTGGGGGGGTGTCTTTCTTCATGGAAATATGTTTATTTGGAAAGTAATACATACAGTGGGGAGAACAAGTATTTGATACACTGCCGATTTTGCAGGTTTTCCTACTTACAAAGCATGTAGAGGTCTGTCATTTTTATCATAGGTACACTTCAACTGTGAGAGACGGAATCTAAAACAAAAATCCAGAAAATCACATTGTATGATTTTTAAGTAATTCATTTGCATTTTATTGCATGACATAAGTATTTGATCACCTACCAACCAGTAAGAATTCCGGCTCTCACAGACCTGTTAGTTTTTCTTTAAGAAGCCCTCCTGTTCTCCACTCATTACCTGTATTAACTGCACCTGTTTGAACTCGTTACCTGTATAAAAGACACCTGTCCACACACTCAATCAAACAGACTCCAACCTCTCCACAATGGCCAAGACCAGAGAGCTGTGTAAGGACATCAGGGATAAATTGTAGACCTGTACAAGGCTGGGATGGGCTACAGGACAATAGGCAAGCAGCTTGGTGAGAAGGCAACAACTGTTGGCACAATTATTAGAAAATGGAAGAAGTTCAAGATGACGGTCAATCACCCTCGGTCTGGGGCTCCATGCAAGATCTCACCTCGTGGGGCATCAATGATCATGAGGAATGTGAGGGATCAGCCCAGAACTACACGGCAGGACCTGGTCAATGACCTGAAGAGAGCTGGGACCACAGTCTCAAAGAAAACCATTAGTAACACACTACGCCGTCATGGATTAAAATCCTGCAGCGCACGCAAGGTCCCCCTGCTCAAGCCAGCGCATGTCCAGGCCCGTCTGAAGTTTGCCAATGACCATCTGGATGATCCAGAGGAGGAATGGGAGAAGGTCATGTGGTCTGATGAGACAAAAATAGAGCTTTTTGGTCTAAACTCCACTCGCCGTGTTTGGAGGAAGAAGAAGGATGAGTACAACCCCAAGAACACCATCCCAACCGTGAAGCATGGAGGTGGAAACATCATTCTTTGGGGATGCTTTTCTGCAAAGGGGACAGGACAACTGCACCGTATTGAGGAGAGGATGGATGGGGCCATGTATCGCGAGATCTTGACCAACAACCTCCTTCCCTCAGTAAGAGCATTGAAGATGGGTCGTGGCTGGGTCTTCCAGCATGACAACGACCCGAAACACACAGCCAGGGCAACTAAGGAGTGGCTCCGTAAGAAGCATCTCAAGGTCCTGGAGTGGCCTAGCCAGTCTCCAGACCTGAACCCAATAGAAAATCTTTGGAGGGAGCCGAAAGTCCGTATTGCCCAGCGACAGCCCCGAAACCTGAAGGATCTGGAGAAGGTCTGTATGGAGGAGTGGGCCAAAATCCCTGCTGCAGTGTGTGCAAACCTGGTCAAGAACTACAGGAAACGTATGATCTCTGTAATTGCAAACTAAGGTTTCTGTACCAAATATTAAGTTCTGCTTTTCTGATGTATCAAATACTTATGTCATGCAATAAAATGCCAATTAATTACTTAAAAATCATACAATGTGATTTTCTGGATTTTTGTTTTAGATTCCTTCTCTCACAGTTGAAGTGTACCTATGATAAAAATTACAGACCTCTACATGCTTTGTAAGTAGGAAAACCTGCAAAATCGTCAGTGTATCAAATACTTGTTCTCCCCACTGTATATAGATATTTTTAAAGCATTCATTTCATTTGCGTAAATGTAATATACTATTACTCTTGCAATACCTTTTAACGTTTGGTGAAGAGCACATTATTTAGAACTCGAAACTCAAAGTTTAGGACTTGAGACTTGATGATCTGACTTGAGACTTGACTCGGACTTGCCTGTCTTGACTTGGGACTTGAGTGCTAAGACTTGAGACTTACTTGTGACTTGTAAAACAATGACTTGGTCCCACCTCTGGCAGTTAGGCTTTACACTGATTGTAAAGCGGATTAATGTGCTTAATCTTAAGAAGATATTTGGCCACTTCAGTTGTGATACAAACCTTATCAACAGGCTACAGGTGTGTGACTATGATCTGAAGAAGTCGCAAGAAGAAGTCATGCACTGTTTCTTGCCTTACTGCACACACTAGGTATCATTCACAAGCGATAGATAATACATCATTCACAAGTGAAAGGCTGATATTGTCACCCATCAGACCATTCTTAATTTAATCTTGTCTTTACATATATTAAATCATATACAGTACCAGTCAAAAGTTTGGACACACCTACTCACACCTACTCGTTTTTCTTTATTTGAACTATTTTGCCAAGAGTGTGCAAAGCTGTCATCAAGGCAAAGGGTGGCTACTTTGAAAAATATAAAATATATTTTTATTTGTTTAATTAACACTTTTTTGGTTACTACATGACTCCATATGTGTTATTTTATAGTTTTGATGTCTTCACTATTACTCTGCAATGTAGAAAATAGTAAAAAAAAAAAATGAAAACCCTTGAATGAGTAGGTGTGTCCAAACTTTTGACTGGTACTGTGTGAAATTAGTTTTGATTTAGAATGGACCATTATCATGCACCTGTCTCGGAATGGGGCATGGGGAAAAAAGACATGTAATCTATGCACTTAAATAGCGAATGGAGGACGCTTTTCCTGTGGTTCATTTTCATGCCAGCCAGGTAGGCTATATTCCTGTTGTAAAGCAAAGCAATATGCTAAAGATTATGATAAGTTGAGAAATAAATAGAGGCCTAGCCTATAGAAAGCTGATGGGATCCTCTTTTTCTCTTTTTGTATAGCCTATAGAAATGTTGTGCAACATGAGCTCTCATTAAGTGTTCGATTTGATTTTCAATCACATTTGCATTTATGTCAGAGTGATTAGAGGGACAATAACGTGCTGAGTACCAGGCAGTTAGCAAGTTTAATATGCTACTAAAAGCTTACCGTGACTAAGCGGGCACGTGGAATTTGACTGCGGTCATGACTCATGACTGCCGGTGTGTCGGTAATATGGTCACTGTAACAGCCCTAACCATGACTGGTTCTAAAGTTCTGCTACATGTTACATGGAGAGAGAGTGAGAGGAGGAGAAGGTAAAAAGGTGAGAAAGAGAGACAAGGTGTATGGATGGTATACATGTAGAAAAATAACCTAAGGCAGGAAGAGAGAGTGAGAAGAAGGGAAAGATGAGAAAAAGAGAGAAGGTAGATAGGGAGATCCATTTAGAGAAAAACAGCAGTGGAAAATGGATTTACAGTTTGTCTGTAACAGGTTGGGAGGCTTTTTCCTGTGTTTTCTGTCTGTCAGACAGACAGTCCGTCTGTGTGTCTGTGTGTTTGTTTATCCTGGACAGCTTTTTCCGGAGGCAAGCAGATGCTCACGACTCCCGGCATAAGAGATCAGCGCTCTCCCAGTCGATCCCATTAATGCAGCCACCACAGGCCTCCCATGGAGCCGGTCCAGCCAGCGAGAACGTTGCCGGAACGTTGCCGGAACGCCGTAAGCACGCCCGGCTCTTCTCGAGGGAACTGGAGCAGAGACAGAGGGAGAGGGGGTGTTCTAATCTGGACCAGGCCCAGCCCAGTCCGGTCTCTGCCAGCAACCTCCCTACCGCTGCCCACCCCCATCCGTGCTGGAAACCAACACGGCTTCGTTAAGGGGAATTAACCGCCATGCTCGTTAGCTAATTAGCCTTCATGTCTGTGGAGCGGCTGAGCACGTTCCAGACAGAGGGAAGTCATTAGGCGGATTTATCCTTCTCGCTGGCGCCCAGCCGGGCCCGTCCCAGGCCACGTTCTGATGTTGGGATCCATGGGCTTATCGTCTTTGGTCTCCCCCAGAAAGAGGAGCCATGACTGGGGGAGTTTGGGAAGCAGCTGTGGGTTTGATGTAGGGCTCAGTGGGACTAGGCTGGTCTCCGCTAGGAGGAGAGGAGAGGCAGGTGGAGGTTCCTCCTGAGACACCTGCTCTCCCTGGGAGTCTGAGCAAATAGCAAAGCCTCAGAGAGGGGCCGTGCCACACCTGGCAGGCACACACACACGCACAGACACGTCAAGATCAAGGCACAGAGAGTCGTGTCTGTGAGTGTGGACTCACCTGTCCCCCTTGGGACAGCATTTCATATCAACATAATATTGAACAAAACTAATTTAGCTCCATTTAAAGAGTACCTTAGGGATTTAACTGGCCTCCTTTTCTGTACCCCTCCATGTTACCCATCCCTACATACACACACACCTCACCTGCCCTTGATCTGCCTCCAGGGGGCGCCGCCTGCGTTCTCCTGGGCCAGGTAGAGAGCCAGCACTCTGAGGAAGATGTGAAAGGAGTTGGCTGAGCGGTACAGCTGGGTGTGGCTGGGAGAAAGGGGGGGAAGGGGAGCAGCAGATCCGGGCCTGGTCCAACAGGACCAGGGGAGTTCTGCTCACGCTGCAGAGCCCTGACACCCCTAACCAGGGCACTGTGAACAAACCGCTTTGGAGGGAGGGGAGAATGTAAGTGGAATATTTCGAGGGGTACATTACATATTGTTCATGTTTTAGAGTGGTGTGTTAGAGATGTTCCTTACCAGGTTTTTGCAGTAATACTCCCAGAGTGTGGTGACAGTGCTATTGTTAGGTTTCCATAGCAGAGACAGACTGAGGCAGCAGTGGACGTGCATTCTGATCTGATCCTCCTGTAGCGTTCTCTGCAACACACACAGATCAATCAACAAACGGATTATAACTGTACACAGAAACCATGCTCCCATCCATAACCCATATCCCCTTTGAGCGAGAGCCTACCTTAGGGTTACAGGTGGACTTGAGCAGCTCACCCACAAAACTCCAGTTGTCCTCCAGCGGTTTCTGTGAGACCAGAGCATACATTATATTACCAACAAAACATACAGTCTAATAAGCTTGGCAAGAAATCAAAATTGCAGCCTGTGACTTTCATCTTAACAGGGGATGCGATCGGGACAAAACAGGATTTTGACCGTTTAAACTATAAATGGAGGACACATTTCACAAATTCAGCCATATCTGATTAATCAGGAAAAATCACACCCCTTTACAGTTTAGAACATCCCTCCTTATACCCCCTAATCTCAGGTAGATTACCTCGTTTTGGAACGCCCCGTTTCTGCTGTATTGTCCCAGCTCAGCCAAGTGAGTGACAAGCCATCAGGTGAAGCCCAGAGGGTCTTATACTCCTCTGCTACAGGCTGGCCACTGATTAGAGACCGCAGCAGTGTGTCCATGTAGTTCCAGAAAGACTACAGAAACACACAGTTGTAAATACAAACACTATGTCAAATTTGATTAATTGCAGATGAAATCCAATGGTCACCAAATCATAGTTACATCAAGTGTGAATGTGTGTGTGTGTTCACCTGTGTGTGTTCCACTTTGCTCCTGTGTTCCAGTAAGTGTATAAGTAGTATCCACAGCTCTTTGGTGCAGGTGCAGAGGACAGAGTTAGGAATACCCTTTACCCCAAAAGCCTCAGCCTCGGAAGAGGCTACTAACTCTTACGGAGATGTAAATGTTGCGTGTAGGTTTTAAATTACCTATCGATTTCACCCGTTCCAGGCAGTATTATAACCGTACGAAAAGTTATTAGGAATTCGTTTTTTTGTTTTTCTTCTCCCCCAACTCTTAGACACAACCACATTACTTACATCCGCCATGACAGGCTCATTGTCCACCCTCCCTCCCAGAAGCCTGGAAGGGATGAGAGAGCCAAGCCTATGGGTTCGTAGCTTCAACCCCGCAGCACACACACACACCCCCCAATTGATTAATGGACTGCTGAATGTATTTAAAAAAAAATCTTGCTTTGTTTGCAGTATTATGTCTATCTCTGATAAGCTACCAAGGAAAAGGCTGAAATTAGCCCTAATATATGTAGCCTTAGAAATAAGGTTCATGAAATCAATAACTTGCTAACACCAGATAACATTCATATATTAGCCATTTCTGAGAGTCACTTGGATAATTCATTTTATGATACAGCTGTAGCAATTCAAGGATATAACATCTATAGAAGAGACAGTAATGCTTATGGGGGCTGTATATATATTCAGAGCCATATCCCTGTAATGCTTAGAGAAGATCTTATGTCAAGTGTTATTGAAGTGTTGTGGCTGCAGGTTCACTTGGCATATCTAAAGCCTTTTCTTTTGGGGTGTTGCTAGAGGCCACCAAGTGCGAACAGTCAATATCTAAATAATATGTGTGAAATGCTTGATAGTGTATGTGATGTAAACAGAGAAGTCTACTTTCTTGGGGACCTGAATATTGACTGGTTTTCATCAAGTTTTCAGCTCAAGAGGAAGCTTCTTACTGTAACCAGCGCCTGTAATCTGGTTCAGGTTATTAATCAACCTACCAGGGTGTTTACAAACATTACAGGAACAAGATCATCCACATGTATCAATCACATTTTTACTAATGCTGTAGAACTGTGTTCTAAAGCTGTATCCGTACCCATTCGATGCAGTGATCACAATATAGTAGCTATATCCTGGAAAGCCAAAGTTCCAACAGCTGGAACTAAAATAGTGTATAAGAGATCATACAAAAGATTTTGCTGTGACTCTTATGTGGATGATGTTAAAAATATTTGTTGGTCCAATGTGATTAATAAGGAGCATCCAGACCCTGCACTTGATGAATTTATGAAATTGCTTCTTCCAGTTATTGATAAACATGCACATGTTAAAAAACTGACTTTTAGAACTGTTAAGGCTCCATGGATTGATGAGGAATTGAAAAGCTGTATGGTTCAAAGAGATCAAAAGGAGTGGCTAATAAGTCTGGCTGTACATCTGACTGGTTGACTTACTGCACATTGATTATTTCATTGGCAAAGTGGACAAACTTAGGTAGGAAATTACAACAACGAACAGTGAGCCATCGTATTCATGCAAAAAAAATATATTGATGAAAGAAAAGCATTGCAAGTTTTAATTTTGTAAAGTTAATAATGACAAACCTCCTGGCATTGACAACTTGGAAAGCTACTGAGGATGGTAGCTGACTCTATGGCCACTCCTATCTGTCATATCTTTAATCTGAGCCTAGAGGAAAGTCTTTGTCCTCAGGCGTGGAGTCAAGCCAAAGTAATTCCGCTAACCAGTCGCGGCCTTTACTGGTTCTAACAGCAGACCTATAAGCTTGCTGCCAGCTCTTAGCAAAAAATTGTGTTTGACCAAATACAATGCTATTTCTCTGTAAACAAATTAACAACAGACTTTCAGCATGCTTATAGAGAAGGGCACACAACTTGTACTGCACTGACACAAATGACTGATGATTGGTTGAAAGAAATTGATAATAAGAAGATTGTGGGAGCTGTACTGTTAGATTTCAGTGCAGCCTTTGAAATTATTGACCATAACCTGTTGTTGAAAAAAACTTGTGCTATGGCTTTTCAACCTCTGTCATATTGTGGATTCAGAGCTATCTATCTAATAGAACTCAAATGGAAGCTTCTCTAATGTCAAACATGTAAAGTGTGGTGTACCGCAGGGCAGCTCTCTAGGCCCTCTACTCTTTCTATTTTTAGCAATGACCTGCCACTGGCATTAAACAAAGCATGTGTGTCCATGTATGCTGATGATTCAACCATATACGCATCAGCAACCCCAGCTAATGAAGTCACTGAAACCCTTAACAAAGAGTTTCAGTCTGTTTTGGAATAGGTGGCCAGTAATAAACTGGTCCTGAACATCTCTAAAACTAAGAGCATTGTATTTGGTAAAAAATTATTCCCTAAGTTCTAGACCTGAATCTGGTAATGAATGGTGTGGCTGTTGAACAAGTTGAGGAGACTAAATTACTCCTCAATTACTCCTCCTGTGTGCACCTGTGTGCACCTGGCCACTGTCAGATGACAGTGGCCAGGTGTCTTCCCGACCCGGGTCAGATGCACAGGAGAAACAGGGTGGCAGGGATGGGGTCAGCTCACACTGGCTTTCCCCTGCGAAGGGTGACACCAGCGTCCTCTTCCACTGTGTTCACTTTAGAGTAGTGACATTAAAGACACAATCTGTCATTTCAACAGTCTGGCCATGGCACTTTGGTTGGGAAGTTGAGGGATGGGGCTGGGGGAAGTGTCAAATTCATAGTTAGGCTAACTTGGCTAACTTACATGTACGCTTATATGACATCCGGGGCCCCCATTTATTTTGTTAGTCAATCTCACTCAGATATCCTTTTAAAAACAGCAAACATTTCTCTCCACCTTATGGCAAAATGTGTAGAATTGCAGAGACTACTGTAAACTTTCAAAAACGTATATGCCCCATCGCAAAATGTGTAGAATTGCACGAAATTAACAAAAACTTTTTAAAAAACAACAGGGGGATGCTTTTTTGTTGTTGCTCGCAATGTGCTGTGGTGTGGTGGGGTCGGGGTTATACACACGTAGATACGCACACCCGAGAGCAACTGCGGTCCCTCATTATAAGTTCAGGTTTTTCTGGCCCCCACCTCCGACAAAGTTGACCATCCCTGGTATAGTTGATGAAATGCATTATATTTGTATGTCATTTGTAGCCTGTAGGAAAGTAACGTCCTATGCCCTTCCCCGACAGTCGGTCTCTTGGTGTCCCCGTCTCATTAAAAACAGTACAACAGTGAAGTAAAATTGGACACAGGCTAACCCTAATTTCCATATGCAGATCTGTCTCTGCAAAACGGTATCTCGCCATCTCACCATGCTTGCATTCAAATGCATATTCACATATTTTTCCAAAATCATTTTCGACAGGAGCAGAATGTTGTCGTTTGCTGGAGTAGTATGTGCCGGGATTTAATTCGCTTTCGTTTGCATACATGCTCGAGAACTAGGGAATCTATAGGCTAGATAAGTCCACATACAGCCGCGTGTTTATACCACTGGGCGAATTTTTATGAATATCCCCCTACACACCACAGATAGAGACAATAAAGAGGACCGAGAGACATTGAATTGGATTCGTTTGCTTTGTGAGGCAATGTATATGTTTTTCATAACATCAAGAGATCCAGACCCAAAGCAAGCACTCGGAGTCGTCTTGGATGTAAAGGTAGGTTCCATCATGTCTGCTAACCTTTCTTTGGAGAGAGGGGAGCGCAATTGTGTATATAAATAAATCTCCTTCCTACAAGCGAGTGTGTAACTTAAGTCTTTCCAAATGGTCCATTGTGCTGTGAGATGTTCAATTGTGAGATCAATTCTGTCGTTTTATTCGGGGGCGTTTCTAGCTTTTTGGGGTACCTAAAAGCAAGACTTTTCCCGGAAAAACATTTGGCAGCATAAGGAACATTTTACAGTTTTAAAGTAAATGTATGCAATTCGACCTCTTTTTTCCCCATGGGACAGAGAGAAAATGTTGCAGTTTTAAAACTAATTTCCTGCAATTCTACACATTTCTTCCATGGGGTTGAGATAATTTATTTAGGTTTTTAAGCTAATTTCTTGCAGTTCTACACGTTTTGCCATGGGATGGAGAAAACATGTTGCCATTTTAAAGCTAATTTCCTGCACTTTTGACATATTTTGCCATGATTTATGCCATGTTCAAATGATATCTGAGTGAGATTAACTAACAAAATCAATGGGGGGCCTCCTCGAGGTCAGGGCCCCTGGGCACATGCGTGCCTTGCGTGCCCAGACAGTAATTCTGTCATGATTGGCTTTACCGAACCCTCATTGGTTCGAATGGTGTCAGCAATTTTTTATCAAGTATTCTTTTGAACTTAACATGAATTGGGGTATTTTGAGGTACTATATAGGTAGAGAACATTGAACAATAACAACATTTTGACAAAAATGCAGATAGAACCTTATACAGTAGTCCCAAACTCTCGAAGAGAAAATGCATGTTGATGGGGAAATTAGTTGGGGCAACTGATAAGAGTGTATCCTGAGTGGAGGAAGCTAAGCTGTTAGCAGCACACTGTCCCCAGTTACAGCGCTGTAACAGGGCTCAGCATGCTGCTAACAGCTTAGCTTCCTCCACTGTCCGACTGCCCTATGCTGGGCTCAAACCAATTATCCTGTTTCACAACACATGTGACCGCCCTCCTTGACACTGTGCAAACCGATTGAGCCATACAAAAGGGACCCCTTGCATGGCTCCATCGGCGACATTTCAAGATAGCTGTGGAGGGAGCTTACGGTACGTTCTTAACTCTGTTACACTCACCCCTTCTAAACTCGCTAGACAGCGAGCAACCCCGACCGTTGAGCTGAGGCCAACTGTCGATCCGGGTCACGTCACCACCGTAACGGGGCACAGCGTGCCGCTAAAAGCATAGCTACCGCCATTGTACGACTGCCCCCATACTGGGCTCGGGGGATCTACAGATACTGTTTGTCATGCTCAAGGAATGAGCGCCATTTTTTTTTTTTTTTACGTCTACAGTAACAAGTCGGATGTCTACAGTAACAAGTCTGATGTCTACAGTAACAAGTCGGATGTCTACAGTAACAAGTCTGGTCTACAAGTTAACACCCTGGCAGCGCTGTGTGACCTATAGCCTGACCTCTGGAAATCATGTCCAATTCTACCACGAACTCTCTTCTTTTTTAAACGTTCTTTACAAAAAGAGCCATACAGTTAGTACCTCATATTGATTTAGCATAATGAGCTACATTCTCTTTCATTGGGTCTCCAAAGAATATCTCCTCATTGTGCTGAGCATAGTGGTAGTCACTTTTATCTCTGGTAAGGCCCTGTGGACTCTGCTTGATCAATTAACCTGGAAATGTATCATGTTTAAGGGAAACAGTAGCTGTTTTTTGGAAATAAAGTACGTTTTCACTTGTTAATGAACTGATATCCTCCTGTAATCAGCATGGGAGATGTGGACGAAAATGCATGTTGATGGAGAAATTAGTTGGGGCAACTGATGAGTGCGTCCTAATATAACCCTGTTTGTTTGCGTGACACATGTTACACAGGCTATCAAAATAACCTCATGCTATAGTTAGAACTGTGTGGGTGTGAATGGGGATCCCAATATCCACAGTCGTTATGTGATCAACATAAGCATAAAAGAGAAAATTCACCCACCGTAATATTGGCTTACTCCTCACCTTACCAAACAGTTATGTCAAACGGATGTGTAACAACACAACACCCTACCAAATACACTCTCTTCTACTTTTATTGGAAAAGGAAGTGTTTGCAATGGAAGTCTGGTTTAAATATCATGACCAAATCCTCTCAAAAAAATGTTTGGTCATGAAAGCAATATTACTTTATTTAAACATCATTTTAAGATTTACAATAAACATAAACAATGCATACAGGTCCTTTGTTTTTTGGGGTGGTTATTATAAGTTAGGACAGTTGTGCTAATCTAAATACGGTATTTATATGTCATATTTGCCTGTATCAAGCGGAATATTTCAATAGTTGAAATTACCAATGAGTGACTTGAAATCTTACAGATTGTGACTACTCGTGGTCACCACCTGACTGTCACTGCTCTGTGCTCTCTGGGTGTTTCTGGAAGCAAAGGCATAGAGGAATGGATCCAAGCTGCTGTTGATGAAGACCAGAGATCCAGCAATCTTCCAATTGCTCTCCCAGAACACTCTCAGAGCCTTATTCTTTGCCAAGATGGCCGTCACTCCCAGCACATTCATGACATGGTGAGGAGTCCATAGAACGATGAAGGTCCCAACGATAAGGCTCACTAATCTGGTCATCCTGGTGCTACTGAAGAAAGCTGTTTGGTTCACCCTTCGCTGGAGGCGGATATAGGCTGTGGACATGATGAAGAAAGGAACTACAAATGCCAGGAGAGTCTGCAGGAGCAACACAGCCACCAGCTCAGCGTCTGATGCAAAATCATACTGGCACCGGACCCATCCACTATCATCCTTCACATCCCGCACCGTCACCCCATAAGGAATGGACAGGACCCCAGCTACCCCCCACAGGACAACCAGTAGCACCCTCTCCTTTGCCACTCCCGGTCTGGCCCAGCTGTGAGAATGCACTACCTGGAGGTAGCGCTGGAGGCTCAGAAGTGTGACAGTCAGCAGACCGGTACAGATACTGCAGTAGAAAAAGTACATGTTGAGCTGACAGAGCACTAGACCCAGGCTCCAGGTGAAGAATAGGTTGTAGATACGCAAAGGTAGGGTAAGGATGCAGAGTAGGTCCGATGCAGCCAAGTTCAACATCAGCCTCCTGCTCAAGCTGGATAGATCATGGTTCCGACGGAGGATGACTATAACTGCAATGTTACCAGGAATACCGAGCAGGCAGTACAGAGACAAGGCCACGCCAGGAGCCAGACCCCAGAATGAGGCATTAGAGGTGAAGGAGTTAAGTTGTTCCATTTCTTGCAGTAAGGCAAGCTGACCGGTCGACAGGCTCTCAGTAAAGTGAATCCCAGATATGTCATATGGTGTAGCAACCTAGTACTATTTCTGAACGTTCGCTCTTTGTAATTGTAGAAGCTTGCTGATCATGTTACAAGGAAAATAAGGAACAAATGGCACTCCTTAGAGGTTTACGGAACTCAACATTTTACTATGAAATGCATCATTATTTTAAGGAATGCGTGGGCAACCCTTCCATGGATTGAAGAACTGAATGTGGCACTTTCAGTATTAATCAAACCACAGTTCCATGGGTTAAGGTTCTCCAACCCTATTTACCATTAAGTATGTAGGATTCAGTGTTTTTAAACATACCCACTGGTTCTGAAACGGTACAAAAATGCAAATGTTTTGTTAATGCATAGGCTCTATGCTAGTATTTTCAGAGCAATAAACAATGTAAGAATTCTCCCCCGTTTACCATGTTTTAAACGTCATGACCCATCATCTCAAAATAATTGTATACTAAGTCATTGAGCAACAGAATCCATTTAAGAGATAATTTAGGAAATAAATTGTAAACATGCTAAACAGGAGATCTACAGATATGTCGTTTTTTTTTCAAGGAATGAGCAGCATTGTTTTTTTAATGTATTTTAATTGTACTGAGTACAGTAACAAGTCTGGTCTACAAGTTAACACCCTGGCAGTGTTGCGTGACCTATGGCCTGACCTCTGGAAATCATGTTCAATTCTACCACAAACTCTCTTTAAAAACTCTTTTAAAAAATGAGTCCCATATAGTTAGTGCCTCATAATGACTTTGCATAATGAGCTACATTCTCCTTCTTCATTGGGTCTCCTCCAAAATAGATCTCCTCATTGTGCTGAGCATAGTGGTAGTCACTTTTATCTCTGGTAAAGCCCAGTGGTCTCTGCTTGATCAATTAAACTCCTGAAAGGCCTCTCCCCTGGCCCTTTCATCCTTCCGCATGGGAGGAATAGAAAGTTATCAGTCTTTCCAAGCTGATATGCAGGACGGAAATAAGTAGTTTGTCTGTAAAAATGTACAGGTGCTTTATCAGCGTCACAGTAGGCCCCCAGGCCGCCTCTGCATTCAGTTTGCTGCTGCCTGTACGCCATTCGCTCCACGACTCATCTGGCCCCTTGTTCAGCCTGCCTTTGCCTGGGGCCTGCTTACATAGGGGGGCGTACTGTACAGCCCTGCCCTGCAGACCCGGCTCCTCCAGCTCCACACAGGGATTGACTAGGGCTAAGTCCCCTGGCGATGTTATTGATTTCAGCAAGGGTATTCTTACTGTAGATTTGGCCTGAGTGATGGTGTAGATTTGAACCACGATGATCCTATTGATGGGGTAGTTTGGGGAGCAGTGTGGGTAGCCGTTTTCATATGGCTGACTGTTGAGTGTTTTGAAGGGAGGTGATGTGAAAGAGGAAGTGAAGGAGAAAGAGCATAACCTGAGCGATGTGTTCATCATTACTCAGTGAATATAGAGGGATATATTGAAACGGCAGCGATAAAGAACAAACATGAAAAAAATATATATAGTCTAAGTAAGCTACTCTTTAAGGAAATGTAAAGCTAAATTATTAATTTAGGTAACAATTTTTTTTCTACAATTTTTTGTTGATGTGAGGCAGCAACAGTTCAGACTCAGTCAGAGGTTCAGATTCATTCAGGTGCAAAAATATATATATATACAGTATTTACCGTGCAGGTGATGAAGAAGGCTGGATCCCGTATATAAAAAACATTCACCTTTCTTGGCCAATAGCAAAATGACCTCAAACACAGGGCAAAATGCCCATAAACACACATCTGAATTGTATATGGCAGAGCTAAACTCAGCAAAAAAATAAACGTCTTCTCACTGTCAACTGCGTTTATTTTCAGCAAACTTAACACGTGTAAATATTTGTATGAACATAACAAGATTCAACAAATGAGACATAAACTGAACAAGTTCCACAGACATGTGACTAACAGAAATGGAATAATGTGTCCCTGAACAAAGGGGGGGTCAAAATCAAAAGTAACAGTCGGTATCTGGTGTGGGCACCAGCTGCTTTACGTACTGCAGTGGACTGCACCAGATTTGCCAGTTCTTGCTGTGAGATGTTACCCCACCCTTCCACCAAGGCACCTGCAAGTTCCCGGGCATTTCTTGGGGGAATGGTCCTAGCCCTCACCCTCCGATCCAACAGGTCTCAGACGTGCTCAATGGGATTGAGATCCGGGCTCTTCGCTGGCCATGGCAGAACACTGACATTCCTGTCTTGCAGGAAATTACGCACAGAACGAGCAGTATGGCTGGTGGCATTGTCATGCTGGAGGGTCATGTCAGAATGAAGTGCAGTTAAAAAACGTGATTTTCCTGTGTTTTATATATATTTCCACACTATGAAGTTGGAATAATGGTGTGAAATTGTGAAAATTATTATAATGCCCTTCTAGTAAGAGCTGTTTGAAATTTCAACCTGTTTTGGTGGGATGGAGTTTTGGCCTGTCTGGTGACAAATTAGTAAATAGACCGATAACAAAGAGAGTTCTTAGTTAACCTCTCTGCCAATAAAAGCCAGTTTTCAGTTTTCCCTTCCCCACTCAGACCACTCCCAGACAGTCCCAAAGAAATTTATCTTTGCTAAAAAGCAAGTTTTGTTTCTTTTTGATCATTTTAATTGAAAACAGTCACAGGAAGGTACTTAATTGTTACCCAGAAAGGATTTGATATTGAAATAAAAATGGCTCCATTGGAACTTTAAGGCTCGGGGCAAACAGGTATGAGTAGGTTATAGCAGTAACTCAATGTAATAACATGAGCCCCACACAATGGTGGCGCAAATAAAACAGGATAGATAGAGGGATGGCATAAAAAGGCAGATAAAGAGATGGTTTTGCATGAGGATGAAAGTCCACAGAAGGAGAGTGCTGTGTTTCTGCATTCGATACATTCGCATTAAGGCCAAGAGATTAAATGTGTGGGAAGAGTGTGTGTGAAAGTGTGTGTTTTCATGCTCTGGGCTCTTATGCCAGAGTTCTAACCCAGTGCAGCATACGGGGAGAGACCAGTGAAGGATCAGACTCGGACACTTTCTGCTGCTTTAGGTGGGTGGTATTTATACTGTACGCTATAGGCTACATCCACTTTTTGCATGTGAATTTGATACAGTGGCTCACATGGGGAGTATTAGGGTCTATGTTGAAGGTTTGCTATTATTAAATGTTCCAGTATAATGTTATAGGCCTAGGGAGAGGTTGCTGGATCCTGTTACTAACTGTGCTCTAGCATTGTTACAAAGCCATAGTCATTGTCATATGATATGACAACTTGTGGTCTATGGTACTCTGCTGAAGGGGAACTAACATCTACACTATATGCTCGTGCTTGAATTAGATTGGGTTGTTTCAGTACATTTACAGCAATAATTTGGCTAGTGGATTATTTAAATCTACATTATTATGTCTTATAACAACACTTATGTGTTAGGTCTCTCTATGTATAAAATGTTTAACTGTCTCAAATGGGCTGTTATATAGTCCGAGATGATTATAAGACATTATAAAGGGGTCTTGCTCATGGGAAGTCTTACAATGCATTATAACGTTATTCTCGGTACTGCCTGTCTATTTCTGTGTCTGTAGCTGGATGGCCCTCAGGCCTGCATTTCCCCAGTCACACACTCTGAAAGCGGGCATTATCATGCAGTGGTTCCCCTATTTATCTATTTCATGATGCTTGAAAGTGATTGTTGAATTTCGATACATAATTGATCATGTAATGTGTTATTGACCTAGACATTTCCCTGTCAAACTTTACCTACTGTTGTACCCTTTGACCTTTTGATTTTGTTACAACATTTTGTTATTCTTTGGCTATGCAGTTTCATAGCTATTTAAAATGTTAATGCACGGTGCTGGTTAACAAACCATAATGAAGTGTAACTTGTAAACACTATTGATTTGTAATTGAGGATTTAGAAATTTAAGCTAAAATGCTGTTGTTGCTCTCTCACAGTAACTAGCCTCAGGCTTTAACTTGGCATGAGTTAAACCATATTTCTGTGTATCAGGGCCTTGAAGGACAGGGCGGTGGTTGTGCTGCTGACTGTATGCTGCCTGCTGCAGTGGCCTCTAGCGACCACTGGGGGGCAGCCCGGCACCAAGCCCCACTTCTTCTATGCTGTGGAGATGGACAGAGGCGCCACAGATGCACGAGCCCTGGCCGAGCAGCACGGACTACAGTTCATATCACAGGTCAGTGCATATTTAAAACCTGCCTTTATTACTTCATCTTATGGACCCGCAATTTTCATTCTTTAAATCAGTTTACTGAGGGGCTTTTTGTCGGGAGATGTATGAAAGTGCTGACTTCCATTTCCATTTGAGGATATCTGACTTTCATCAAATTACAGCGGGCTTTCTGAATATTTCATATCTGATCAAAAGACCCCCTCTCACCCACACACACACGCACACACACTCACTTTCACTCTTACCTATCGTCACTGGCCAACCTTGGAATCCTATACTAAAATTTGATATAAGAAATCCAGTTGTCTTTAGAAATGATTAGGCCTATTGGCTTCCATTTGATCTATTGTCTTCTCATCTGTCCATCTGTCTGTATGACTGATTCGTACCATATCAGTACCGTCTTTTGTAAAGCCTATTCAGGGTGTTTGTGTAGCTGATGTAATCAATGTTTAGGGGACGTGAGTTTGAGTCAAGGTTTGTAATTGTGTGGCTTAGTAGATTCTGTATGTCAATACGCCAAGATATTCCGTTTTTTGTAGTTTGAGGTACAGTGTTAGTGTTATGCAGTATATTGTGTTTCCCAGTTCCTGTTTTGCCTGGTCAAACTATTGAAGGAGAGGGTGAGCGAGTATGAGGTTATTGATAAGTGATCAGGGATGTGTCCTTTGCCCTGGTGGTCGACTACCTAATGTTCACCCTGAGGACGTAAGCACATCTCAGCCTCAGCTCTGCCCGCTGCTGCCTGGACTAGGGTTGAACATTTCGGGTTGGAAACTTTCCGTGGGAATTAACGGGAATATATGGGAATTAACGGAAATATATGCAAATTAATATTAATACCATTTAAATGTAGAGTTTTTTTGCATTGGATATATTTACCGTATCATATGGAGACAGAACCATAAACCTTTTACCTTATCATAAGTAGACATAATTGCAAATTATTAAATCCTTCCAATAGAAATAAAAAAAACAATTTAGTTTAATTAAATGAGTTGACTCTTCACATGGGATGATTTCACTGAACAACAAAAGAAGGGAAATATTGAATGATCCCCAATGATCCATCGCATCTCCCAAAAACCTTTTCAACAAATATCTGCAAAATGATAGTCTATAAACTAAATATGTGGTTGTCTTCCTCTCAGGCTTCCAAGTCTTCTCAATGTCCACCTCTTGAACATCAGACTCTGAGGCCTCATCTTCACTGTCACTTTCCAACCTTGTTGAGGATGGCTCCTTGTCAGGCTCAAAACGCCTCAAATTTGCCCGGATGGCCACCAGTGTTTCAACCCTTGTATTGGTCAGCCTGTTACGTGCTTTGGTGTGTGTGTTCCCAAACAAGGACCAGTTGCGCTCTGAGGCTGATGTTGGTGGGATTTGGAGGATGATGGAGGAAACAGGGGAAAGAGCCTCAGATCCACAAACTCCCTTCCACCAGGTGGCTGATGAGATATTGGCACGACTGCCATATTACTCTCCATCACAAAGCCCTTGCTTGGAAGTGTACTTCGCCAGACTGCCAAGAATCTTGCCCTCATCCTGGCCAAGGTGGCGAGACACGTTAGTGATGACACCATAGGCCTTGTTGATCTCTGCACCAGACAGGATGGTCTTGCCAGCATACTTGGGGTCCAACATGTACGCTGCGGCGTGTATGGGCATCAGGCAGAAGTCCCGCTTTTTAATGTATTTCAGAACTGCAGTTTCCTCTGCTTGGAGCAACAGTAAAGTGGGCAGAGCAGTACGGATTTCTTCTCTTACATCTGCAACAGAGTCTGAACATCAGACAGGATGGCATTGTCTCCCTCAATCCGTGCAATGTCTACTGCTATAGGTTTCAGGAGTTTCAGGCTGCTTACCACATTCTTCCAAAATACACCATCCAGGAGGATCCTGTTGATGGGACTGTCCATATCAGCAGACTGTCATATGGCAATTTCTTGGAGAGACTCCATCCCCTCCAGGAGACTGTCAAACATGATGACAACACCACCCCAACGGGTGTTGCTGGGCAGCTTCAATGTGGTGCTCTTATTCTTCTCACTTTGCTTGGTGAGGTAGATTACTGCTATAACTTGATTACCCTTCACATACCTAACCATTTCCTTGGCTCTCTTGTAGAGTGTATCCATTGTTTTCAGTGCCATGATGTCCTTGAGGAGCAGATTCAGTGCATGAGCAGCACAGCCAATGGGTTTGATGTGAGGGTAGAACTCCTCCACTTTAGACCAAGCAGCCTTCATGTTCGCAGCATTGTCTGTCACCAGTGCAAATACCTTCTGTGGTCCAAGGTCATTGATGACTGCCTTCAAGTCATCTGCAGTGCAGAGACCGGTGTGTCTGTTGTCCCTTGTGTCTGTGCTCTTGTAGAATACTGGTTGAGGGGTGGAGATGATGTAGTTAATTATTCCTTGCCCACAAACATTCAACCACCCATCAGAGATGATTGCAATACAGTCTGCTCTCTCTATGATTTGCTTGACCTTCACTTGAACTCTGTTGATAAAGTATGTCTGGTTTGAGGGGTGTATATACTGGGCGAAGAACATTCAGAAATCTCTTCCAATACACATTGTCTGTGAGCATCAGAGGTGAACCAGTTGCATGCACAGCTCGAGCAAGACATTCATCAGCATTTCTCTGACTACGTTCCTCTATTGAGTCAACAAAAACTTCTGATTCCAGGAGGACCATGAGCTGTTGCTATCGATAAGGTGTCTGATTCATCATTTCCACATTGATTAGAAGTAGAGGGACTTTTGTCAGAGGTTGCTTGTTGTGAGCGCTGAGGGAACTTTATGGACTTGGCCAGATGATTCTGCATCTTTGTTGCATTCATCACATATGATTTGGCATAATATTTGCAAATGTACACAGCTTTTCCTTCTACATTAGCTGCATGGTAACTAACTAGCAGAAATTGTGGGGTTGCAATTCCATTGAATTGGGGATAGTTTAACCAAAATATACCACAAAATACACCCTAGAATTGCCTTATGTGTGTCCCACAAAAAAACGTTCACTGTTTTAAGCTAACTTTTTTGATGAATTTATGCAACATTAGCCAAATTCCCAGGATTAACTTCCCATGGAAAAATTACAGAAATTTACCGGAAAGTTTCCAACCCTTTGCAACCCTAGCCTGGGCCATGAATAATACATTGAGTTGACTTTCATCAGGAGTTTATTGGACAGTGCCCCTCCATCTTGAACTCGTACACACACATGGGCGCATACACACACACACAAGCATACATGCACGCACGCACGCACACACACAGACACACGTGTAAATGTAGCATCTCTTCTCAGGTATTAATGAGAGTGGGATCGGTCTCGAATCACCTCTCTCTCTCTTTCTCTCTCTCTCTCTCTTTTTGTGTATAGTATAGTCTCAGCAACTTTGGTCTCAGCAGCAGAGGAACGCCAAGCCAACCATGTCAGGTTCCTGTAGCTCCTCCAATCTGCTGACTGGCCTGTTTTACCTGTCGCCACGGGCTGATGCTAAATGTCAATGACATTAAATCCCTTTGTTAAGTCAAATCCAATTTAATTGTGTCACCGGTGATTTGCTCATTGCATGCATACGATATTGTATATCAAGACCGGCACTTCACAATTGACTGTGATATTTTTGAAAACATTGAAGTGAAATGAAAAGTTTGACAGCACGGGGGGCTTTGGAGGATTATGATATCTGCTTCTGGCATTCCAGTGGTAATATTGTATGAACGGAATGGGAATCAAATGTCTATTGACGCTAGCACTCAACACTATTGATGGTCTCTTTGATTTAGTAGCGCACCTAGGAGAATCATCAGGTTTCTGTGTATTGTATTGTGCTGGCTTGACATATTCATTTCAACTGGGATAAAAAAAAAAAAGCAAAAAGGTAAAAACAGAGACAGCATTTTGGACATGATATGTTTTACAGCAATGCACTATAGGCCTCTTTACTTTCTGGGCGCACTCTTCAGTACTGCATAATACAGCATAGCAGACATTACTGTAGTCAATTCAATATCAAATCATTCAGGAAGTAAACTGACATTTCCAAATTCTAGTTTTCCTCATTGCTTTTTCAGTGGCAGAATATTCACCTTCCTATTTTGGATTTTATTTGATTAATTGACGGTCACTGGGGAGATTGAAGAGGACACTTGCAGTTCGCTGTCCAGTTTTCTCAGTGCTCTTCCTCTTTGGTTCGGATGATGACGGCCATGATTTAACATCATTATGTTGTTTGTCTCTTACCATACCGTACGGCTCCCAGATTTTTACCTGAGCAGTCATATCAAAAGGGCCTTAAAGATACCTCTCATTTGAAGGGTGGTATTAAAATCTTCAGCAAGCCTGTACTTTAGATGTCTGAACGTCAGAGAATCTTCAGATGAGGCGCAGTTAAAATATAGAACAGAAAAAAAACACACGTTTTAAGTTAGTTTCAGTTCTCTCAAGAGAGGATAAGGATGTGAGTTGTAGTATCATAAACTCCCCCATGCATGTGTTTCTGTGTACTCAGGACGGATTATTGTCAGAATGTGTGGTACAGGTACTCTTCCAAACCCATGTAGTATATGGTTGCAGTCCATTGTTTATAGTTGTGATGTGTAGCCCTTTGTGTGTGTGTGTATGTGTGTGTGACAAGAGCACGCTCAGACAGGGTGGGTAATAGCAGACATTACTGGTGTGGGGTTTCAGACATGGAAAACAACAGGATCGTTCTCAACCACACACGCACCGCACACGCGCGTGCACACACACACACACACACACACACACACACACACACACACACACACACACACACACACACACACACACACACACACACACACACACACACACACACACACACACACACACACACACACACACACACACACACTTCTCATGGCCACTGGCATGTGTGAAGGATTGGCATGCACACACACCCTCCCCTTAATCTCCTCATACTAATTTTATTACACAGAACATCAGACTGACTCAAAATACTGTACAGGCTTAAGAGCCCTCGCACTCACATGCGCAAATGCATTCTGCATGTGTATTTGCAAATATGTCGTATCATGTTATTACATGTTTGTTTTAATGACTGTAGATAGTGTGTATATGTGATAGTAGTATATATGACCGTGTGTGTCTGTCTGTGTGTGTGTGTGTGTGTGTGTGTGTGTGTGTGTGTGTGTGTGTGTGCGTATGGGTAGGTGCGTGTGTGGTGTGTGTGGGTGTGTGTTGTTGTTGTTGTGTACTCTGAGACCAGGAAGTCCCTCCTCTCCACCCAGTGGTGAAAGGCCTCCCAGAATTCCCCTCTCTCTAGTGATGTGGAACACTGCCGCCAGATTACCATATCATTACCATAACATTACCATAACATTACCAAAGCACAGCTTGTGTTAGTGTCTGTGGACATTGTATCAGCTCATCAAGAGATTCAACCCCCCCCACCGTGCCTATTTTACACATGCCCTACCTTCCACCTGTCTCTCTCTACCAATCATACATGTACTCTTGAGGTGTGTTTTCTATCTGAGTAAAGCACATGTAATTGATGTAGAGAACTGGATTTACTGGGCTAAATGAAATCAGAGCGCTCAGAGATCAGTCAACTCGGCTGTCAATCACGCTTAAAACTACCTTTGAACAGGGCTTAGTCTGTATACTGTACCTCATTTAGAATCTCAATATCCTTTCAACAAAAGATCCAAACCTGCGAGTTACAGACTGACCAGTCAACAGAGCGAACGTGCAATATCAAACCAGGACATGTAAAATGCGGACTGCAGACAAACGTAAATGCTGCTTACATGTGCTAAAACAGATACAATATTGACAGTATCTGGCTAAATTATTAGAAAGTACTGGTAAATATACAAATAAATATATTCTATAAAGGTTTCAAGGTAATGGACATTTAAGTCTTCCCGAACAACCTCCATTACCGATGTGTTCATATGCATGGTGGATGGATGTTGGCTGAAAAGCAATGACCAGACCCCAAAGCACACCTCTCTTTCCTCTCCCTCCTCCATCCTTCTCTCCTGTGTCCTCTCCCTCTCTTTGCTCTTTGTGCAGGGCACTTAGGGGCACGGGGAGGAATACCAATACTCTAATGGCTAGTTGTGAGGCCCCATTCCATTAGTTAGAGGGCTGAGGGTTACTCCTCTCTCTCTCTCTCTCTCTGTGTGCGTGCCTGTGTGCGTGTGTGCGTGTGTGCATGCGTGTTTTTTCACCTTTATTTAACTAGGTAGGCCAGTTGAGAACAAGTTCTCATTTACAACTGCGATCTGGTCAAGATAAAGCAAAGCAGTGCGACAAAAAACAACAACACAGAGTTACACATGGGATAAACAAACGTACAGTCAATAACACAATAGAAAAAAATATATACATTGTGTTCAAATGGAGTAAGGAGGTAAGGCAATAAGTAGGCCATAGTAGCGAAGTAATTACAATTTAGCAAATTAACACTGGAGTGATAGATGTGCAGATGATGATGTGCAAGTAGAAATACTGGTGTGCAAAAGAGCAGAAAAGTAAATAAAAACAATATGGGGATGAGGTAGGTAGTTGGATGGGCTATTTACAGATGGGCTGGGTACTGCTGCAGTGATCGGTAAGCTGCTCAGATAGCTGATGCTTAAAGTTAGTGAGGGAGATATAAGTCTCCAACTTCAGCAATTTTTGCAATTCGTTCCAGTCATTGGCAGCAGAGAACTGGAAGGAAAGGAGGCCAAAGTAGGTGTTGGCTTTGGGGATGACCAGTGAGATATACCTGCTGGAGCGCGTGCTACGGGTGGGTGTTGCTATGGTGACCAGTGAGCTGAGATAAGGCGGAGCTTTACCTAGCGAAGACTTATAGATGACCTGGAGCCAGTGGGTTTGGCGACAAATATGTAGCGAGGGCCAGCCGACGAGAGCCGATGATTCTGCTCACACTTAACTCCTCTCCCACCTGTCCTACTCATGCCTCACTCTCAGCCGTTAAGACAGGGAGGAGAAACGGACAGACAGACGCAAAAAACAGACAGACACAAAGAGTAGTCTCTGACTCTCGAAGATGTAGATGGAGGACGAGGAGGAAAAGAGCAGAAATTATGTTGGGTGCTCTCTCTCTCTCTCTCTCTCTCTCTCTCTCTCTCTCTCTCTCTCTCTCTCTCTCTCTCTCTCTCTCTCGCCTGAGATGATGTATGGCTGCAAAGGCCACATGTTGGCCGTGTGATGGATTAAAGCACTTTGTAGGAAAATTACTGAGAGCGCCTCAGCACCCCCGAGTCCAGCCTTAAATAAAACTCTCTTCAATATTGAAATGGCGAAAGGAGAGGACAGAGGAGGAAAGGTAAAATGAGAGAGGGAGGGGATGGGAGAGAGAGAGAGAAACACAAACACATTTACTCACACAATGCACTTCTGCTATGTGGAAATAGACTTGCAATGAGAGATATTGCTGTATAGACCTTTTAGCGTAAGGGGTTTAGCATTGTTATAGCTTCTGTAGATAATGGTGATATTTGGAAGAAATTAGACTTAAATAAATGCGCTGAAAACTAAGACATACACTAGCTTTATTAAATCCTTTATTTTTGTTAGATTAAAATCCTTTTTTTTACTGTGCGGTGCAAAAATCATGTCACGCTCATTTTGATTCGTTGGTTGTTTAATCATGTAGGTCATTCTGTGTTTTTGATTGGTCAGTGTATTAGTGCTGTTAATGGTACTCTATTCAGATTGGTCAGTTTAAGCATGCTGTCTTCCTCTGCTCATCACTTATTGTTCATCCAACCACAGGCAGAAATGAATGAATATTTCACATCTGTGGATAAGCAGTGTTTTTTTATTTTTTATTTTTATTTTATTTTTACCGTTATTTTACCAGGTAAGTTGACTGAGAACACGTTCTCATTTGCAGCAACGACCTGGGGAATAGTTACAGGGGAGAGGAGGGGGATGAATGAGCCAATTGTAAACTGGGGATTATTAGGTGACCGTGATGGTTGAGGGCCAGATTGGGAATTTAGCCAGGACACCGGGGTTAACACCCCTACTCTTACGATAAGTGCCATGGGATCTTTAATGACCTCAGAGAGTCAGGACACCCGTTTAACGTCCCATCCGAAAGACGGCACCCTACACAGAGCAGTGTCCCCAATCACTGCCCTGGGGCATTGGGATCTTTGTTTAGACCAGAGGAAAGAGTGCCTCCTACTGGCCCTCCAACACCACTTCCAGCAGCACCTGGTTTCCCATCCAGGGACTGACCAGGACCAACCCTGCTTAGCTTCAGAAGCAAGCCAGCAGTGGTATGCAGGGTGGTATGCTGCTGGCTTGAGGAGGACTCTAGATTAGCGGGTGATATAAAGAGGTTTCAGAACCACTGCCGCATTACTCCCCTTCCCTCTGTGTTAGCAGCAGAGCAGACTTTCATCTAAAACACATTTGTCCAACTACATAGCCCAGATTCCTCTACCAACCCTGAAGCCAGCAAGACATCACTGCTCACCCCACTTACCCCATCCAACATGGCACCATCACACACAACCCCCCCCCCCCCCTTTCTCCCTCTCTCTCTATCACACACACATACAGACACATACACACAGATGCACACACACGCCTGGTCGTATCTCTTAGTTATGGCTTCTATTGGCTTCCACAGGCCTAAACCCCTGTAGAGCAGTAAGCATACACACCAGCTGTCTCTCTCTCCATAGGGTGGGCCCGCCACACGTGGATCTTGCACATCGCCTCAGTGACTCTTGATGTCTCTGTTTGTTTTTGTTTTTCTTCCACGCTGTCCCCTCCCTTCCTCTGTCTGTCGGAGGCTGTCAGTGGGAGCGGCTCATGCGGCTTGTTTGATAGATGTGTCAGAGAGCTGTTCAAACCCATACTATGGCAGACCTAGGGTGCGTCCTAAATGGAACCCTCTTCCCTTTATACTGCAATACTTTTGATCAGGGTCCATAGGGGTCTGGTCAAAAGGGATGCAATATATAGGGAATAGGGTGCCATTTGGGACGCACACTTAGAATGGAGGCGGGCATAGCTATAACGTCACAGATAGGCTGCTACACATCAGTGTTTTGTGACCTGTTAACTCAAAGACATTGACTTGTAGCCCTTTCCTGCACCCAAATAATCAAATCACCCTCTAGTCACCTCATGGGTGGAATGTTATTAATATTTTTCATAATTTCATAATGAATAAAAACCCGCTGAAAAATCCGGTGTTTCTATGTCAAACGGTTTTGTTATATGTCAGTCATCTGTGATGTATATAAAGCATAATATTCGATGCAAACTCAAAACTGAATACATTTCAACTCTTTATCTCACATGGTACAGGTGTCTTCTTTTATTTAAGCCCATAACCATGTGTATGAGCTGTATACTTTTGTTTTAAAGCAGATTTGTTTAAGACTACCAAGAAACACTCTGTGTGACCCTGATTCAGGCCACTGCAGTAAGAGGTTAGATGGTGTAGTGTGGTCACTGGATTAGTGAAGATTTTGATTGACAGGTAATGATAATAGTCACAACATGCCAGTGGCATGGTACAGATATAGCATCTTAATTTGACCAGTATTGTTGCATAATCCTGCAGCAACAGGAAATGTGAATATATTGTGTGGATTAAAATTAATGGACATTTATGTAGGGGAAAATACCTTTTTCGTTAGGGCAAATCAAGACTGACATTTTAAAGTCGAAATTACAAACTTTACAATACTTTTTAAACCTCGAAGTGTGCATTTCGAAGTGTGCATTTCCTGTGGCGCAGAAAAATTTGATGCGAAAACAGGGTGATCAAATCAAGGTCCTACACCTGTAGGTTGTGATGCATATGATGAGCAGTGACTTCAAGCTTTGATTCATGCACACACATAAAGAAGTATATCTTAAGGACGGTTTCAACACCTAAACTCTACATAGATAAACACAAGCAGACACGCCGTTGTGCACACGCACACACGCACGCACACACACTCAATTAAGGATACCCTTTTCTGCCCATTTTGCAATGTGAGTATTTTTTTCCCCCCTTGGTGGTCCTTATTGCGAAAGGTCACCTCCATAAATTAAAAGCCAATTAGATTTTTTTCAGGTTTTAAAAAAGCAACATGTTTTCCGTCATATTTTTTTCCTTTCTCTCTTAAAGAGGGACTTGCAGAAACAGGTGCTTCTTTCATAGCTCAGGTCTAGGGGAGAGAGGGGAAGTGCTCTACACACAGCATTAACTGCATCCTCTGTAAACTAGGATCAGAGGGTGAAGGCTGAGAGGTTGGTTGGATGGCTGAGGTCAGTCCTTGGCTGTGAGAATTTTAGGATTTAGCTCATGTTTTCTTAATATACAGTACACAAACATCAAGGACCCATGCCCACGCCAGCAGCATACCACCCTGCATACCACTGTTGGCTTGCTTCTGAAGCTAAGCAGGGTTGGTCCTGGTCAGTCCCTGGATGGGAGACCAGATGCTGCTGGAAGTGGTGTTGGAGGGCCAGTAGGAGGCACTCTTTCCTCTGGTCTGAAAAATATCCCAATGCCCCAGGGCAGTGATTGGGGACACTGCCCTGTGTAGGGTGCCGTCTTTCGGATGGGACGTTAAACGGGTGTCCTGACTCTCTGAGGTCATTAAAGATCCCATGGCACTTATCGTAAGAGTAGGGGTGTTAACCCCGGTGTCCTGGCTAAATTCCCAATCTGGCCCTCAAACCATCATGGTCACCTAATAATCCCCAGTTTATAATTGGCTCATTCATCCCCCTCCTCTCCCCTGTAACTATTCCCCAGGTCGTTGCTGCAAATGAGAACGTGTTCTCAGTCAACTTACCTGGTAAAATAACGGTAAAAATAAAAAATAAAAATAAAAAAATGCACTCAAGGCCAAGACCACTTCTATACTGTACTGCTTCATTCCACTCAAGATCTAGAGCTATCAATATCAAGCTTTCGAGACAACACATTATGTTGATGACTCCATACTAAACACAACCTGAAGCTGGACTGATACATTGGCTGATGGGTTATGAGATAGGTTGACGTGTTAACACATAGAGAGGGTTGTAGGGACAGAGGTTCTGTCTGCTCCCGTCTGTGATATGATTAGTGTTCTCTCTCATTGGCGTGTGTGTGTGTGTGTGTGTGTGTGTGTGTGTGCGTGTGCGCGCGTGTGTGTGTGTAAGGCAGACAGGCCTTATACTTCCACACTGGAGGACATGAGTGAAGGAGCGGATAATTGATAGTGACAAGTCTCTCCCCGCTTTAATTGCTGGTGGTGAATTAGATTACCTTTTCAAAGTGCCTTCATTAGCACGGGGAAGATCCATACCAACTCTAACTCTGATTGTCCTCATATTGTTCTCCGCTGAACCTGCCCTGGCAGGGTGGCTGTGTTTGCTTTGGCGGGATTGGGTAGGGATGTTTTGGTGGGTGTCATCAGTAGATGGATGCAGTCATTTTGTGTAATGTAGGTTGGCTTCCATGTTGTGTGTTCGAGTACAGCACCACCACCAGTCAGAACCCCAGCTCTATACCCTATCACCAGCCCCAGTCATACATACCTAGCCCCATCTATATCTGTCCCTATCCCTATCCCCATCCCCATTGATCCCTATCCCTATGTCTTATCCCCAGCCCTAGTCATCCCCATCCTATAGTCTCAGTTCACTCGCCAGCCCCAGTCAGCTCCATCCGCAGTCCCTGTTTCCAGCCTGCCTCCCACTGAGTCTAATGGAGTGTGCAGGAGCCAGGGGAGTCGCATGCGCTCAGCACAGCTCAGCTGGGCTCAGGACTGCCAGCATTATAAACTTACCGTGTGATTATTGTCAGAGCGGGACTCTGCTGCCCGGGGGGTCTGCACTGATGGGTAGTGTGTCACTGAGTACAGCCAGCCTGGGAGGGCAGGAGGGAGGAGGAGAGAGAGAACAGGGAGTAGAGAACACTGACTGGAGAGGAAAGAAAGCAGAGGGAGGGAAGGCTGAGATGATACACGGTGTGGGAGATAAAGAGAGCACGTAGGGAGTGATATATAGAGAGAGGAGGATAAGAATAGTGTGAGGGAAGAAAAAGAGAGGCAATAGGGAAATCAGGGAGGGAGAAAAATGTTGAAGAAAAAGGGATGGGGAGAGAAGGAGAAATTAGAGGAAATTGTTAAGCGTGCAAGCGTGTGCTGTGATATTGTTTCTCTCTCTCTCCATCTTCCTCTCCCTCTCTCTCTAAACGGTGGGGATGTAGCCTGTATCTGCCAAGGAAAAGGAACTCAATTTGGGACAATTTACTTGGTAGTCTCGGGCCTGATGTACCTTGGGGACAGAGAATAGGAGAGAATGAAACTGAAGGAAGATAGAATCAGCAAGAGACACACACACACACACACACAGTCCACATACACAAACCCCTCTCGTACAAGGCACACAATTGCCACAAAGTAGATTTCACTTAGTTAGGTCTCCCAGGCGAGTCAAAAGGTTTGAGTTTATAAGGCTTGGAAATGAAAAGCCTGGGATTTGGCCAGATGAAATGTGGGCTATTGGATTTTAGCACCACCACCTCTTACAGAGACAGATGGTCAGGGTAAATGTTGAAATCGTGTTGTGGAAGGGGTCACATGGGTAGTAAAAGGGTATCTTCATGATATGCTCTCGTTTCTACACTTAGCTCAGGTGGAATCAAATCATAAACCTCTCTAACGCTCTACGTACGTAACCCCAACTTCGGGAAAGAGGTCCTAAACGTCATACTGTGTATGGCTGCACTGGACATGAATGGAGCGATACTATAGTCGTGTGCTAGTGTAGCGTGTGGTGTGTGTTTGCTTTTGTTTGTGTATGTGTGTGTGTGTGTGTGTGTGTCAGTAACATGTCTATGCTCCACCCAAACAGATAGGCAACCTGGAGGGCCACTTCCCCCTGAGAGACAGCAGGGGGCGCCCTGGCAGAGAGAGCAGGAGTGAGTATCTACTGCACTTCAGGTAGAATATTTAACCACTGATCTAGGGTCAGATAACCATATCCCTAATCCTAACCATCAGGGGGATGATAAAATAGCTGACCCCATATCAGTGGTTAGGAGAAGCTATTAGCTATTCCATCTGCTATGAGCACAGAGAGACACATAACACCAACTGTGCCTGTGTTGCATCCATACTGTATATGCCTTTCCAAGCCTTTCTTGGGAGTTTTTCCTAGGCACCGTGCTTCTACACCTGCATTGCTTGCTGTTTGGGGTTTTAGGCTGGGTTTCTGTACAGCACTTTGAGATATCATCTGATGTAAGAAGGGCTTTATAAATACATTTGATTTGATTTGATATGCATACATTATGGTAGGGTTATATGTTATGTGGTGACATGTTGCTTGAGTGTAAGCTGTCTGTAGAACATGGTAGGAAACTGATGTGAAACAAGAGAAAAGAGAAACTATTCAGTTTTTTCCCGATGTGGTTATTGGACATATTTACCACGGCCCTGTTCGAAGCAAATTCACACCAACGTATGAGTTTTAATTTTACGCAGCATGTATATGCAAATGTGGACTCATTTTGTTTTGCGTTACCGCTTTAATCAAGCCTAGTGTTGATGAGAAAAAAGAGAGAGTGTGTGTTGATGTTTACCTCTTTGGTACGGACCCCCCCTAGCACCCCCCCCCCCCCCCCATCCCAACCCTTTTGTACCACCTCTATCACCCCATCCCCGCTCTGCATAACCCTCCGAGCATGCAGCCTCCTCGCACCGAGGCGTTGCTAGGGCAACTGTCACCCACGGCGACATCCCATGACAGCATGGGGCGACTGGAGGGGAGAGAGGGGCTGTGGCACATCCTGTGTCCTCTCTCTAAAGTCCCCTCTCTCTTTCTCCCCTGTAGACCTGGCCCTTTACCAAACCCTGTGCCCCTATCACACCCTTCATTCACTGTCCTGACCCCTCACACACATGCGCACGGACGCGTGCAAGCACACACACACGCTCGCACAAACAGACATACACCTAGACGCACAACACACACACACACACACAATACCCCCTACAGCAGAGAGAAGATCCTCTAACTTTTACCATCTGAATCAGACTCCGTGTGATTAATTGAAGTAATTTATGCACAATCTCTAGTGACTCCATGTATGCTTCATGATTTCATTAAATTGTAAGTTTAATTACTTTTCTAGCATCTTAACTTTAGGTGAAAATGAATTCACACTCTGACAATATTGCATATTTGATAATGAGTCTCAAACGTAATGGATGGCGCAAATAATGTTTTGTAATCATGAAATATTACACAAATATTGCGTATTTACATTGTACCACCATGGCAGATTCCTTGCTATAACCCTCATTATACAGGTATGTTGTATTTGCATTACATTTACATTCTCGTCTCCATTCCCATTGGTTGGTGTTTGCTGTTTAACCCGCCTGTTGAGGATGTGGTATAGAGTGGAACTACAGCTCTGACATCACTCTCGATAACATGATTAGAGAATTCCTAAGACCTAGAACTCCTATGTTTCAGACTAATATAATCTGCTTAATTGATTTTTTGGGGGGGTTTAAAACAGTCAATATTGTAATAAGGTTATGAGAGACTTTTATTTGTGTGTGTGTGTGTGTGTGTGTGTGTGTGTGTGTGTGTGTGTGTGTGTGTGTGTGTGTGTGTGTGTGTGTGTGTGTGTGTGTGTGTGTGTGTGTGTGTGTGTGTGTGTGTGTGTGTGTGTGTGTGTGTGTGTGTGTGTGTGTGTGTGTGTGTGACAAATACAATTAGTGTGCTACCTGGGCTGTAGCCAAGGCCTGCTGCTCTGCTCTACAGCCCCTGAGCCTCAGCTTTTCTCTGACTTGTTTTCAGCTCAGTTGATAGCAGTGGATCTGTCTACCAGTATAATGTATGTGAGATAACTCTATGAGGCTTACATCTTTATTTGATGGGATTGGTGGTTAGTCTTGTTGTCTGTCTTGGTGTGCCAACAACAGACCTGTATGAAATGCAGAAGCAGTCCCAGCCTATGACTCCAATGTAGACCATATTGAGTTTTGAGTTGAGTCTTATTTCAAGTGTGCTACGGCAGCTACTGAGTTGCAGACACATTCAAAGCAATACACTGAGACACAAGAAATGTATAGTAAGTTGTACTACAACATCCAGATGCCGTAGAGATCAGTGAGTCTGTGGATGTGATGTGAGGTAATGTGGGAAGATTGCAAACAGACATGATCTCTCTCCGAGAGAGAAAGAGGGGCATGGTGGAGGAATGGTCCGCTGTGGTCCCCACGAGGGAGTGTGGGTTTGTCACCATGTAATCCCGACCCGTGCAGCCCGAGCAAAGCAACAATTAGCCATTGTGCTAATTACACTGCTAATTACATGTTTACCAAGCCTCTGGAAAGCAGCTCATCACAGAGATCTTCGAGGTCTGAGACCACACGCAGATAAGGCCTCAACATACGCACACACGTGCATGAACAGCACACACTCGCACCTGCACACACCACATACACACACACACACACACACACGCACACACAGACTGACTGACTGACTGAGTCTGCTGTGCTGAGTGTAGCTGCTAGGTTAACTGCAGTGTGAGTGTGAGGCTTCAGACTGCAGAGTTCCACGCTCTGACAGTAATATCATTTCCCAGTCTTCAGAGGGCATGTCTGTGTGACGTAAAACAGAATGAGATCAGACTCTCCCTCTCTCTCTGCCTCTCCCTCTTCCTCTATCTCTATTTTTCCCTCCCCCTCTCTCTCTCTCTCTCTCCTCTCCCAGCTCTATGACACACACTCTTGATTCACCTATCTCAGCCATCTCACCTGAATCACGCTCCCTGGAGGAACACACACACACACTGATTCTCAGAGACTGAACTCCACACTGACCTTTTACAGAGCGTCTCAGACACAGACCCCCCACCTGCTTCTGACCTACACACATGTCACTGCTAGTGCGGAATAAAAACACACACACACCCACGCGCACACACACATAGGCACACACATGCACACGCATACTCCCAGTGTACATCCAAATCACCCCCAGTGCAGAATACACTAATACACACTTAATTGGTGCAAAACCTGAAAGAATGGGACACCAACAAAAATGGCAACAATAGAGCAAATGCAAATGCAAAATAAATTATTTGAAGCTATAAATCATTTGTTTACCCCTGTCACAACGAAAGTAAAACCAAAATATTTTTCGGTGCTTTTTTATGTGGTAAAGATACGTTTTTTAAAAATATATATATAATTTTTTTACTAATCTCATTAAGTAATAAAAATCTAATATATCGTTATTAAATTACAGAAACATTACACACTGTGGCTT
>NC_092089.1:55807295-55834795 GCF_045679555.1 Salvelinus alpinus | reverse complement strand
GTGTGTGCGTGTGCGCGCGAGTGTGCGAGTGAATGGGTGTTCTATAATTTACTGGGCCCACCTTCATGAGGACTAGGCCCACCCATGAAAGAGATCCAGGCTGAGTGTGTATATGTGTGTTTGTGCGTGCATGTTTGTGTGTGTATGAGAGAGAGAGAGAGAGAGAGAGAGAGAGAGAGAGAGAGAGAGAGAGAGAGAGAGAGAGAGAGAGAGAGAGAGAGAGAGAGAGAGAGAGAGAGAGAGAGAGAGAGAGAGAGAGAGAGAGAGAGAGAGAGAGAGAGAGAGAGAGAGAGACGTGAGTGATGCAGGTCGGTTGGAGAGGGGATTTTCTTTAGGGCTGTTGTGTTTAACCTGGGTGAGAGAGCTGGAAAGATTGATTGAGAAAGAGAGCGAGAGAACATCCCTTTGAACTGATGAGGAGGGATAGCTGTGGCATCAAAGGCTTCCTTTGTTCCCTGGCCCGTCCCCAATGGAGACCCCAGACCAGGGGGACCAGTGTCCTATCCGGTCCCATCCACCCTCTGCTCCTACACTCTTTAGGGCTAATATTAGCATTAGAAGGTTAGCCTTAGCACCAGGTCGTTGCTGTGTTTTCTGTTAATACTTTGCCACATTCTGTAAAATGTGCATACCATCGGAGTGTATAGGCAACCAACAAATACAATGGAAAAAATGTTTTCACGTTCAAATAACATTGGATTCCTATAAGGAAAATCATTCTGTATTAATGTATTAAAGCTGCAATATGTAGCTTTTTGGGCTACCTGACAAAATTAACATAGAAATGTGAGTTATGGATATTTTATTCTCATTGAAAGCAAGTCTAAGAAGTGGTAGAGCTGTTCTATGTGCTGCATTTCTATGCTTACCATTTTTAAGTTTGGTTTTTGTGTATTTTATTTTCGGTTTTGTACACCAGCTTCAAACAGCTGAAAATACAATATTTTTGGTTATGGAAAATATATTTCACAGTGGTAGAATATTTTAGATAGCGGTACAATATTTTAGGTGGTACAATGATTCTCTACACTATACTTGCTTGTTTTGTCACATAAACTAAAATTAGGCGAACTACTACAATTTTAGAAACCAGGAAATGGTGGAGTGATTTCTTCATAATGCATCTTTAATGGTTGTGGTTGTATTAATGTTGTATTTATGTTAATCTGTGTTGTGTGTTGGTTCTCTAGGTGAGGTGGGTCCAGAGACAACAGACTCACTACAGAGACAAGAGAGCTGTTATCAGAGGGCTGGACCTACACCACAGTTATCACTAAGAGACAGAGAATATATGTGTGTTTGTGTGTGTGTCGTATACCGTGTACGTGTGTGTATTTGCACAGGCTTGGTTTTGTAATTGCGTGTCTGTGTATGTGTGTCTACACGTATGTAACGTTAAGCATATGTGTGCATGTATGTGTTCTCTTTGCTTTGTGTGAGTGGGGGTTGTGGGTGGGTTTGCAGGAGTGTGTGATGACTCACGTAGGGCTGCGGTGAGCCTCCTCTCTCTCTCTCTCTCTCTCTCTCTCTCTCTCTGCAGACTGGGACGTGCTTCCAGCCGTGGACATGCCTCACTCTCTCTCTGCTCCTGGAGAAGGGAAAGGGCAAGGGAAAGAGGGAGAGGGTGTATGTGTGTGAGACAGCAAGGGGAGTGAGAGTGAAACATAGAAAGAAAGACTGACCGAGAAGAGAGAGAAGTGAGCTCTAAGGCCGGCTAGGGACATATTGACACATGAAAGGCAGAGAAGCACTATGCCTGCCTTTCGGGGGTCCGTTAGCTGGCAGTATAAGGTAGAAACACGCAGGCGCAAATCATGTCAATGCCTTGCATTGTGTTTGAAGGACTGAAAAGGCAGGCACACGGCAAGGCTGCCTTTCCGCTGGCCTTGCGCATTTTGTACCAGATCATTTTGTACCAGTGTTCAGAAATATAAAAAAATGATGCAGGAAAAACATGAAGAAATGTATTATTGATCAAATCTATATTCATAGATTTTTCATTACAGTTCTTTTTTCATTCATTTTCACTACCTACACTGATCGCACATCAATGTGAGAGAGAGAGAGATGTGCAGCCGGAGAGAGTGATGAGAGAGAGGCAGACAGTGAGTGAGAGAGTGATTGAGCGAGAGAGAAAGAGAGTGATTGAGCAAACGAGAGAGAAAGCGAGTTAGAGAGTGAGGGAGAGAGAGTGGTAGTGTGTGTGATATATGTGGGGTGAGGTGAATCTCTTGATGAGCTGATATCATGTCCACAGACACCAACACAAGCTGTGCTGTGGTAATGTTATGGTAATGATATGGTAATGCTATGGTAATCTGGTGGCAGTATTCCACATCACTAGAGAGATGGGAATTCTGGGAGGCCTTTCACCACTGGGTGGAGAGGAGGGACTTCCTGGTCTCAGAGTACACAGCAACAACAACACACACAAACACACACAAACACGCACGTGCGCACTCGCGCGCACACATACACAGCAAAATAAATACACCAAAACAAATACAGGCACTTATTCACACACACACAAACACACACACACGATGGCTAAAATAAGGAAATATCCCCATTTCAATGGATTAAAAAACTCATGTAAACAGTTTAGAGCATGTATAAAAAGTGCTGCTTGCGTGCTAGCTCGCTCATAGGCTAACACTAAATTGTAGAGCTTATTCATACCCACATCTCCTATATGTTCCTGTCTGTCTGTCTGTCAGAGTTGCAGGAGAAGCAGAGTGAGTTACCCAGCCGTCGACAGGACACTTTGAAGACTGAAGACCAACTGGGTCATGTCCTGACCTTCAACGACCCTCTCTGGCCCATGCTGTGGGAACTGGTGGGTCTCTCCCAGAGTGTGTGTTAGTGTGTGTGTATGTGTGTGTGTGTGTGTGTGTGTGTGTGTGTGTGTCTGTGAACAGCATGAGGCCTGGGAAGCATAGTATAGTGTATGTAGTAAAACACACACACACATACAAACCCACTTGCACACACACATACACTACATAGCCAAATGTACAGTATGTGGACATCTGCTCATCGAACATCTCATCCTAAAATCATGGGCTGTAATATGTGTTGCTCACCCCTTTGATGCTATAACAGCCCCACTCTTCTGGGAAGGCTTTCCACTAGATGTTGGAGCATTTATGGGGTGGCAGGTAGCCTAGTGGTTGGAGCATTGGACTAGTAACCCAAAGGTTGCAAGATTGAATCCCCGAGCTGACGAGGCAAAAATATGTCATTCTGAACAAGGCAGTTAATTCACTGTTCCTAGGCCGTCATTGAAAATAAGAATTTGTTCTTAACTGACTTGCCTACTTAAAAAAAAAAAATGATGTGGGGAATTGCTTCCATTCAGCCACAAGAGTATTAGTGAGGTCAGGCACTGATGTTGGGCGATTAGGCAGTCAGTGTTCCAATTCATCCCAAAAGTGTTCAATGGGGTCAGGGCTCTGTGCAGGCCAGTCAAGTTGTTTTGTGCATGGTGACATTGTCATGCTAAAACAGGAAAGGGCCTTCCCCAAGGCAGAATCGTCTAGATTCTGGAACTAAGGGGCATAGCCCGAACCATGAAAACAGCCCCAGGCCATTATTGCAGTCAGGCACCATTATGCAGTCGGTCAGGCAGTGTTCTCCTGGCCAAACCCAGATTCGTCCGCCAGACTGCCAGATGTTCACTCCAGAGAGCTCGTTTCCATTGCTCCAGAGTCCAATAGCGGTGAGCTTTTCACCACTCCAGCCAACACTTGGCAATGCACATGGTGATCTTAGGCTTGTGTCAGCTGCTTGGCCATGGAAACCCATTTCACAAAGCTCTTGTGCTGACGTTGCTTCCAGAGGCAGATTGGAACTCAGTAGTGAGTGTTGAAACAGAGGACAGATCATTTTAACACGCTACGCACTTCCGCACTCTGCGGTCCCTTTCTGTGGGCTTGTGTCGCCTACCACTTCGCAGCTGAGCCGTTGTTGCTCCTAGAAGTTTCCACTTCACAATAACAACACTTACAGTTGACTGGGGCAGCTCTAGCAGGGCAGAAATTTTACAAACTGACTTGTTGGAAAGGTGGCATCCTATGACGGTGCCACGTTGAAAGTCACTGAGCTCTTCAGTATGGGACATTCTACTGCCAATGTTTGTCTATGGAGATTGCATGTCTGTATGCTTGATTTTATACACCTGCCAGCAAAGGGTTTGGCTGAAATAGCTGAATCCACTCATTTGAAGGGGTATCCACATACCTTTGGCCATGTAGTGTATCATACAGATATTCACATGTCCAGGCAAACAAGTACACACACAAGGTTGTGTAGGTTCATTTCTAAATGTAATCCATTACATTTACTGGTTACCTGTCCAAAATTGTAATCAGTAACGTAATTTTTGGGATTACCCAAACTCAGTAACGTAATCTGATTACTTTCACTTGCTTTTGGATTACTTTCCCCCATATGAGGCATTAGAAGAAGACAAAAACGAGCCATCAAACGTATTTGGTGTGTCATCATAGTGGTCTCTGACTTGTGGTTTGACTCGCTCAGATGGAACAAACTTAAACTTCGCCTTTTTTCAATATTGAATTGAATGCCATTGAGAAAAGAGAAAGGTGTCATAATGTATTTTTTTCAAACATCCTTTCTCAATTTAAAAGTAATCCAACAGGTAATCATCTAGTTTTTCAAAATTCTCGTTTTCAAAATTCTCTGTAATCTGATTACAATATGTTTGCCGGTAACGTAACTGTTTACAGTTACAGTTTTTTTGTAATGAGATTTCATGTAACTCATTATGTAATCATTTACTCCACAACCCTACACCTAAGGCTGAACTGAACAACCAATCAATATAGCTGTGAGTTTTGATTGACATGTGAGTGTGTAATCTGAAGCAGGTTGACGTTTATTGTCATGAATCTTGGCCTGGAGGCAGAACTGAGTGATTTCCGCTATACGGGCCAGCTGCAAAGTCAAAATTGTCTATACTTTTTGGTCTTAAAGATGAAATATGCAGAAATCGCTCCACCATTTCCTGGTTGCTAAAATTGTAATAATTTGCCTAATTTCAGTTTATATTACAAAACAAGAATCATTGTACCGTCTAAACCATTGTGAAATATATTTTCAATAACCAAAAATATTGTATTTTCAGCTGTTTGAAGCTGGTGTACAAAACCGAAAGTAAAAGACACAAAAAACACATTTAAGAAGGGGAAGCCTAGAAATAGCATACATAGAACAGATCTATCGCTTCTTAGACTTGTTTTCAATGAGAATGGCAGATCTATAACTGACATTTCTATGTGAATTTGGTCAGGTCGCTCAAAAAGTTACATTTTGCAGCTTTAATTTAAGGTTAGGGTTAGGCATTAGGGTTAGCAGTCTGTTTAAGGTTGGGGTTAAGGTAAGGGTTAGGTTTAAATCCTATTTTATGACTTTGTGGCCATGCCAGCTAGTGGGCACTCTGCAGACTTGCCTCCAGAACAACATTCATGACTAAAAACACTAAACTGCTAATCTGACAGCCCTGTGGCTGAGGGGTGGGCTATGTCCCCAGTTCTGATGAACCATGGCAACGAATGACTGACAGGTCAGTTCTCAGGGGAAGATGGAGGGTAGAGAGAGAGACAAAGAAAGAAAGACTTTTCTCTTTTGGATGTGAGGTAATTCCAGGTTTCATATGGTCAGGCTAGAGAGGTTTATCCTGACTAAAATCTGTACATAATTCCTCTCTCTCCCCATCTCTTTCTCTCCATATTTCTCTCTTTCCTCTCTCCCTACCTCCCCTCTCTCTCTCTCTCTCTCTCTCTCTCTCCCTCTCTCTCTCTCTCGCTCTCGCTTTCGCTCTCTCTCTCTCTCACTCTCTTTTATCTGTTCTGTTTAATCAGCCTCTAGTGGACATGGATATTGATTGAGGGTCAGTAATCTGCCCAGGGTTGGTAGCCTGCCAGGACCAGATGTGGTGTGTGTGTGTGTGTGTATGTCTACTGTATCTGATCTCATAGTGTGTGTTTGTCTTCTTGGATGGGCACTTCTAATGTAACTCTATGGCAGCACCCAAGGGGCTAGAATTTTCTAACTCTACCCTTAGACTTGGTGTCATGTGTCAATGTGCAGTGGTTAGGACGGAGTCATGCGCAGGACACAGAACTGAGTAAAAGACGTACTTTACTCGAAAAGAAACAACAACATTTCCACGCAGGGAAAACACACCAGCTCACAGAAGTCTTGAACACTAAACAAAGAACAAACACGCACAACACCATGTGGGAACTAGAGGGTTAAATAGGGAATACATTATAACGTAATGGGAACCAGGTGTGTACAATCAAGACAAAACAAATGGAAAAATAAATGTAGATTGGTGGCAGCTAGAAAGCCGGTGACGACGACCGCCGAACGCCGCCCGAACAAGGAGAGGCACCAACTTCGGGGGAAGTCGATTGGATTTGACGTTATGTCCCCATGAGTGACAGAACACTGAGCTAATCACGGCACAACGCTCTGTATTTTCTGCTGGCTTGCCCCACCACCACAGAAAGCACTGAGCTAGGCTGAAACACCTGCATTTTGGAGCTGCCTTACTCATGAAAACAAAATAGAGACCATGTTTGTATGTGGCTTTATCAACTCAATGATATATCTTTATTTTTTACATTGTTTGCAAACTGATATGTGACACGTATTAATGCCAAAATAACATGCAAACAGGCAAGCCCCCCCCCCCCCCCCCCCAATTATTTTTTCGTTTTTTGCTAAAAATGTAGGGCTCAAAACAGGTGGGGTTCTCCCCCACCTGCCCTGAATGACGGGTCGCCACTGTGTTTATGTGTGTGGGTTTGTATGTAAGTTACTTGTGTGTGTGTGTGTGTGTGTGTGTGTGTGTGTGTGTGTGTGTGTGTGTGTGTGTGTGTGTGTGTGTGTGTGTGTGTGTGTGTGTGTGTGTGTGTGTGTGTGTGTGTGTGTGTGTGTGTGTGTGTGTGTGTGTGTGTATGTGGATTTGTCTGTATGCGTGAAAGTGTGTGTGCACTTATTTCTGTGTGTGTGTGTGTGTGTGTGTGTGTGTGTGTGTGTGTGTGTGTGTATATATATGTATGTGTGTGTGTGTGTGTGTGTGTGTGTGTGTGTGTGTGTGTGTGTGTGTGTGTGTGTGTGTGTGTGTGTGTGTGTGTGTGTGTGTGTGTGTGTGTGTGTGTGTGTGTGTGTGTGTGTGTGTGTATCCGCCCGTATACTGAGCGCCGTCCCCCAGTGTGCTGGTGGATTCCCCAGGGCCAGGCCTGCAATGGTGGACGCTGGCTCCATTCATCTGGCAGGCCTTTTCTTCTTCCACTACAAAGCAGTGCTGCTCCCCTGGCGCACCCCCCCCCCCCCCCCCACAGAGCACTATTTATCTATTGTGTTTAGTTAGACTCATCTGAGCTGCTCTCCCTCGCTCACTCTCTCTCGCTCTACATCTCTTTTTTGCTCTCTTCCCCATTTTTTCTCCTCTCACTCCATCCCTCCTCCCTCGCTCATTAACTTTCACTCTTTACCTCTATTTATCTCTCTCTCTCGCTGTCTCTCCCTTTTTTCTCTTCTCCTCACTTTATTTTCCCTCTCTCCACTCCACTTCTCTGTATGTCTCTCTCTTCCCCTCTCTCTTCATTCTGAGAACAACAACAGAATAGAAAACTCTCAAAACACTCACTTTAAATATCAAATTGTCTTTGTGCATGTGAGGGAGTTTGACATTTTGGGGAAGGCTCTTGTTTGTTTTGTGCCCGTGTGGGTTCACGGTGTTTGTGTGTGTGTGTGACTGAATGGGCGCTGTGTGCTGGTTGTGGGTAGCGGAGAGGCTTATGGGTAGTTCTGCTCCTAGCTCTCTCTACTCTCTCTCCTCGCCACATGGGGTGTGTTATGGAGGCTGTTTTGATGTGTGGAGAGTAGGGCCTCCCTCGAGCGCTACCCTGAACCTTTTCAGCACTGTGTTTAGTCAAGGGGCTGTGAGGCTCGGGTATACACTCTCACACACACACTGAAGAAAACACACAAATGCACACGCATACATGGACGGATACACACACACACACACACACACACACGCACACACACACACACACACACATGCACACAAAAATACACACACATTCCCCCCATTTGAATGACTGCATTTCTCCTAATCTTACCAACCCGCTTTTGTTCTCAACTTCTACGTAGCATGAGATTCAGTGGCCACTAAGGTAAGTTTTGTGATGCCTTTTGGTGGCAGAGTGTTGAACAGAAGAGGGTGAAAAGGCTTCCCTACCTGAATGGATTTAAATAGCACTACGGGAGTGAGTGATTTAAGGAGTGAGAGAGGAGAGGGAGTGAGCAGATGAGGGAGTAAGAAGTGGATTTAAATGACCATAAGTGAGGGACATGAACATATGATTAGTTATGTGATAGTACAGTAGTAGAAACGTTTTGGTTCCAGGTAGAACCCTTTTAGGTTCCATGTAGAGCCCTCTGTGGAAAGGGTCATTCATGGAACCCAAAATGGTTCTGCTTGGAACTAAAAAGTTTCTACCTGGGACCAAAAAGGGTTCTTCAGAGGGTTCTCTTATGAGGACAGCAGTAGGAACCCTTTTAGGTGTTATCTTTTCTCCAAGAGTGTACAAGTTTTGTCTTATAGCTATTATCTATGTGACATATATATGACTATGATGTGTGTGTGTGTGTGTGTGTGTGTGTGTGTGTGTGTGTGTGTGTGTGTGTGTGTGTGTGTGTGTGTGTGTGTGTGTGTGTGTGTGTGTGTGTGTGTGTGTGTGTGTGTGTGTGTGTGTGTGTGTGTGTGTGTGTGTGTGACTGTGACTGTGACTGTGTTTTATTCTATATACCTGTGTTTATCTACAGTTCAACCATGGCCAATACAGCTCCAGTCACTTTGACCTGAACGTGATGCCAGTGTGGAGCAGAAACATCACAGGGAATGGAGTGGTGGTCAGCATCGTCGATGACGGTAAAGTCACGACCAATCCAATACAAGACGGGGCCACGTTAAGCAGCGCACAATTTCTACAGATAGAAATGAATAACATGCCTCTATGACACATAGAATAAGGAATCACATCAACTCCATTCATGACATTTATATCTGCAAGTTCCACAGCCATTGCCTACTGAACGTGGCTCAGCCATGCAGGGCAGAGACAAGGGCATTTTTTTTCTGTATTAATGAACATCATTATTTATTTGTTTGTATTTTAATCTCCTCTCCTGTGGATTCTCTGCCTTCATTAACATAATAAAGGGGTCGAAAAAAAGTATCATTATTGTATTAGCTAAGGACTAATACAAGGTGTTTCAGATGTGTATATTTATCCGTCCACATCTGTTTTTATAATAGGAGGAGAGGATCGTGTAAGTAGTTTATTCGAGAAGATGTGTAGAAAGTGTGAAGGGGTGAGTCAGGGAGTCAGTGTAAAAGTTGTGTGTATCTTATCCCATCCGCCTCTTCTTCTGTTGGAATAGAGTGGTGTTATTTAGCCAAGCCAGCCAATCAGAGTTGCTGGTACTGGTCGCCTCTCAGTCACAGCAGCGCAATAAGGATACCTTTCACTACGATTAGTGGAATATCTGGCAACAAGGGAAATGAAAGGACAGCATCTTCTGGGCTCATTCATCAAGAACTAATTAAGGCCTGGGTACACTCAAGTGCTGATAGAAATGGAGAAGTGTGTGTGTGTGTGTGTGTGTGTGTGTGTGTGTGTGTGTGTGTGTGTGTGTGTGTGTGTGTGTGTGTGTGTGTGTGTGTGTGTGTGTGTGTGTGTGTGTGTGTGTGTGTGTGTGTGAAAGCATGTATGGCAGTGTGTGTGTTTGCGCATGTGTGTAGCTGAATTGTGCTGTGTGAGATTTGTTTTCCATGAGGAAGTGGCTCCGTGTCATGGCAGGGTTGCTGTAGGCGGACGACTCCTGTCTGCTCTGCATACTGAGAGATGGAGAGAGAGAGAGAGAGAGAGAGAGAGAGAGAGAGAGAGAGAGAGAGAGAGAGAGAGAGAGAGAGAGAGAGAGAGAGAGAGAGAGAGAGAGAGAGAGAGAGAGAGAGAGAGAGAGAAGGATGCTGAGAGGGAGTGAGTGAGAGAGAGAGAGAGAGAGAGAAGGATGCTGAGAGGGAGTGAGTGAGAGAGGGCGAGAGAGAAGGATGCTGAGAGGGAGTGAGTGAGAGAGGGCGAGAGAAAAGGATACAGAGAAAGAGAGAGAGGGAGAGATTAAGCATAGAGAGGATGAAAAAGAACCAGGAGAGAGAGTGAGAGAGGATGAAAGAAAACAATAGAGGAAGAGAGAGAGAGTATTAGACCTGCACCACTGACTCTCCTTTGAGGCCATTGTTCTATGTTCCACCTCTCTGTATTGATTCCACCAAGCATGAATTCTCCCTCCATCTTTCTCTCTTTTCTCTCTGTTCTTTATCTCTCTTTATTCCTTCCTTCCTTCTTTCATTTTGTTTCTGCCAAGCTGTCACCTTACCTTTCTCTAAATGCACTCCTCTCTATCTCTCTCGCGGTCTCTCTCTATCCCCTCTCTCTTTCTCCCTCTCCCTATCTCTCTAGTATGTCTGAGAGTCAGACTCAGAGACCTGAAGGATCATGTACACACACATCACCTTTAGCCACCTTTAAATCAATGCTTATTGATTTTAATAGCGAAGGTGCCCACCTCTTCTCCTTCCTTCCGTTCCTCCCTCCTCTATCTCCATCCTTCTCTTTTAGATGTAATGTAATCAGAGCCTGAGACTATTCTTGCACAGAGCTCTATCAAATGTACCCCGCCACCTCCAATCTGGGTATGTGCTACATGTGTGTGTGTGTGTGTGTGTGTGTGTGTGTGTGTGTGTGTGTGTGTGTGTGTGTGTGTGTGTGTGTGTGTGTGTGTGTGTGTGTGTGTGTGTGTGTGTGTGTGTGTGTGTGTGTTTGTCTGAGTGTGTGTTTCAACCACTCATAATTGTTTTATACTGCAACATTATATTATAAAAATAGTATGATACTTTATATCAATATTTTACTTATTCTAATTATTGTACTGTATGTCATGGATTATCTACTAATATGAAAAAAACATAACTTTTCATCATTTGATTCAATCTGAATGTTTGTATTTAGTGGCTTAAACCTAGACAGTTAGTTAAAAACAGTGAGAATGGGCATTGGTCTGAAGCAAAAAATAGAAAGAAATTCACATGGGCACCACAAAGCCTATTCCACCCATGCTCTACCAAGGTTTTCCAGCGCCCAGCTTTGACCTACTACAGTAGCTATGTTGGTATTGTACTTCAAACTAAGTGTAGGCAGGTTGCTTAGGATTCAAACCTTCTCAAACAGCCTAATTCATACTCTTAGCAGAGGTGCTTCCACAATAATGTGATTTGTACCTCATACAAGGTAAAGTATTGGATTCTTCACACACCCCAGTGAGACATTATTCAATTACGCTACATTTTCATACTTTTTTAAATTAAAAAGCTTTGCTTTTATACTTACAAGACCATCAGGCTTGATTGAGCTGTTTTGTCTTGTAGTAACGTGCTGCATGCCTGTATTTCCTTTCGTCTTTATTTTAGCAATACATGTCATAGAACAAATCGAATCAGTAGGTGCCCAACATACAACAGTTGGTGGTGTGTTGGACACAGCAGCTCAGATAGATAGAGTCTGTCTGTGTTCCTGATTTCTTTAACTGTTAGCTGACCTGTGTAATATTGAATTAAGCTCAGAATCACTGTTTTATCAATTGCTGTGCTAAACAATGGACAGTTCATTGCCTCTCTGTCAAAATAACGTGCCGCTTAATGAAGTGATGTTTGTATTTGTATTTCTTTCTGCAATAAAGATGGTAATGCAACAATAATGCACATTTACAATAAGCATATATCAAAAATATATACAGCCAAACGTAACATATGATACTAATTTCAGTGTCCCGTATTTACTTGAACTATGTTACGTCTAATCTATGAGACCAGGCTGGCACACAGCATGTCACGCAAGCAATGATTCTGATGTTGTTGTACCCCGATGCACCATGTGCAGCCCCCTGACTACTTTTTACTTGTGTTTGGCATTTTCAGATTTTCTGTGAACACACTGAAAAGTCATTTGAAACTGTGTTGATCAGTCAGCACAAATGTGGAGAATAAGAAAAGACAAGACGGCAGGAGAGAAAGTGTATGCCAGATCTGGAATTTATTCTACACATGTTTGAAACAGTTCTTGATTAACCTCAGCTTGAATACCAACATATAGCGAGCTATATACAGCCTTAGTTTGTTCACATACACTTCTATGACTGGCAGCATGGTGCAAGCAGCTGCGTTGTTACAGAGCAACCGACCTGGTGTTATTGAATTCTGAGCTTCGGCTAAAGAAGATGTCAGCATTCTCAGAAATGCTACAAAAAGGTAGCACATCGTTGGTTATTTAACAGACGGAAATGTGCATGTGAGAGCGATAAATTATAAATGTAATAAAAACTGTTCCACTTACAAATTAGTCAATCTGGCATTGTTTAAGTCACTTTGTGGACGCTATAGTCTCGTTTAAATCAGACGTCTAGAATACTCTTAAAACTCCATTTCTAACGACCCTGTTACAAAATCTGATATGTATTTTTCGGTAACGGACAGACGGCTCATGACGAGAAGCGGGGAGTGTGTTGTGTACCTCCAATCAAGTTGATCGAGATTGGTGTCATATTGGCTTAGATATGATGGTAGGGAGATTTAAATGTAACACTGAGCTTCAACCAGTGCCTATATATTGTTATTATAATACACGGTAATAGACGATCTATGAAACTAAAAGTCCTTGGTCAAATCACGTGAAAGGAGAGGGAACTTCATAAAATGCAAAAAACACAATTCTTCACGTCCAATGCACTGCACTTCAACATCAACGGAAGTAATTTAGTCATGTTATGATGATCATGAGAAGTGATCCATAGTGCTGGGCAGATTAATCAGCTAATGGTGATGCCCCGCCATCCCAGAGTGTCCCTGTCACCACACCGTCAACACTGATTGGCCACTGTTCATCTCACCCCTAGTGCACTCAAACATCCATTCCCTACCTACCATACACCACTGTCCTTGCATGTCATTGGAACAGAGATAATAGGAACTCAGTTGGATGGAGAAAGGCTGCAAAGGTGACATGTTATCTCAAATCAAATCAAATTTTATTTGCCACATGCGCTGAATACAACATTACAGCATTACAGTGAAATACTTACTTACAAGCCCTTAACCAACAATGCAATTTTAAGAAAAATACCTACAAAAATATGAAGTAAAATGGACAAATAATTAAAGAGCAGCAGTAAAATAACAATAGGCTATATACAGGGGGTACCGGTACAGAGTCAATGTGCTGGGGCACCGGTGTCGAGGTAATTGAGGTAATATGTACATGTAGGTAGAGTTATTAAAGTGACTGCATAGATAATAACAGAGAGTAGCAGCAGCGTAGAAGAGGGGGAGGGAATACAAATAGTCTGGGTATCCATTTGATTAGATGTTCAGGAGTCTTATGGCTTGGGGTAGAAGCTGTTTAGAAGCCTCTTGGACCTAGACTTGGCGCTCCGGTACTGCGTGCTGTGTGGTAGCAGAGAGAACAGTCTATGACTAGGGTGACTGGGGTCTTTGACAATTTTTAGGTGCTTCCTCTGACGCTGCCTGGTATAGAGGTCCTGGATGGCTGGAAGCTTGGCCCCAGTGATGTACTGGGCCGTACGCATTACACTCTGTAGTGCCTTGCGGTCGGAGGTCAAGAAGTTGACATACCAGTCAGTGATGCAACCAGTCAGGATGCTCTCGATGGTGCAGCTGTAGAACCTTGTGAGGATCTGAGGACCCATGCCAAATCTGTTCAGTCTCCTGGGGGGGAATAGGTTTGGTCGTGCCCTCTTCATGACTGGTATGCTTGGACCATGCTAGTTTGTTGGTGATGTGGACGCCAAGGAACTTGAAGCTCTCAACCTGCTCCACTACAGCCCCGTCGATGAGAATGGGGGCTTGCTCGGTCCTCCTTTTCCTGTAGTCCACAATCATCTCCTTTGAGTTGATCACGTTGAGGGAGAGGTTGTTGTCCTGGCACCACACGGCCAGGTCTCTGACCTCCTCCCAATAGGCTGTCTCATTGTTGTCGGTGATCAGGCCTACCACTGTTGTGTCATCGGCAAACTTAATGATGGTGTTTGGAGTTGTGCCTGGCCATGCAGTCATGCGTGAACAGGGAGTACAGGAGGGGACTGAGCACGCACACCCGAGGGGCCCCCGTGTTGAGGATCAGCGTGGCGGATGTGTTGTTACCTACCCTTACCACCTGGGGGCGGCCCGTCAGGAAGTCCAGGATCCAGTTGCAGAGGGAGGGGTTTAGTTCCAGGGTCCTGTGTATAGGTGGGTGTTTGCTTGTATTTCAGAGGTACAGTATTTGAGACCAATATTCCTAAGTGATCTTGATCTAGTAGACATAATACCGTTATTAGCATTCACAGACTCTTACGAAGTGTCATGGAGCAATCAACACGTTCTAACGTCATGGCACGATACGGTATAACACCATTTACAAGAAGCTTACGTAGAAGCACTGTATATTGTGTATTGTATTGCCATACCGCCTTAGCTAATTGAAGTAATATACAGTAGGTATACATTACTTACATGACAAGCATTTATATGGTCACCTTGGGGTTAGTAGTGACTTAAAGTATTAGTAGTATGATGCATCTGTAGTGCTGCTAGTTAATTGACTCATGCAATGATAGCAATGCAATAATAAAGACATCCATTTTTCCACATTTGATTTATTTAATTGCATCCTACTTTGTATTATTTCATGTCAAGGGCATATTTGTTGAATGTGTTTTATCCAAATGAGCCTTTTACATACAGTATATCCACATACAAGCATTTTGTTTCATAGTACCTGAGATTCCATAACAATATTTGAGCATGACACGAGTGGAAATGGTTACAGGGTACAAGTCTTAACACTTTGTGTTTGTGGTCGTTTCTAAGTGTGTGTGTTTGTATGGCATGTAAGTGGGCTTTTGACTTCAGTTTAACCCATCCTTTAAAGGTGCGTGCGTGCGTGCGTATGCGCGTGTGTCTGTTTGTGTGTGTGTATGCTCGCGCACAGATGATATATCCACTCTTGCGTCCATGTGTGTGAGTGCATGATTGCTCTTGTTATAGGGTTGAGATGTGTGTATGTGGGTAGCCTAGTTGTTTGGTATAAAATGACACTGTAAAAATCTTTCTGACAGGGGGAGTGACTGGAGTCAGTGCTTTTCCTCCCCCTTCTTCCTCCCCCTCGCCCCCCATTGCCCCCCCCCCCCCCCCCCCCCCCGCTGTTCAATCCATCCAGCCGCTGTCACGGCGGGGGAGCAGACAATCTATCAAGGCATCGGGAGGCATTCTCCTCACCTGCACCGCGCCTTTAATGAACAGCCAACGTGATCCCGGCTGACAAGCAGGAAATGGATGTAATAAAGATTGTTTCTGCATGCTCTTTGCATCCCTGATAAATCACCTCGCTGTGCAACAGATACGGGAGCCACATGGAAATTTGATTTCACACGGTGAGTCAGAGAGAGACGGGGCAAGAGAGAGAGAGAGTGGAGAGGGGAGAAAAAAAGAGCTGGCAGTGGCAGGGTCACTTTATATTTTTTGTTCTCTATAGCTGCGACGTGGGCGGTGGCGGTGGGGTGTATTGGTTCACTGGGACCCTCCCTGGCTCCTCTAGTCCTGCCGAGCGTTGCCGGTTCTGTGGTGCCCCCAGCGATCGGATGATTTTCCTCTGAGCGGCCTCCTCCACACCTACTGCTCAACCCTCTACACTTCTCACACATCACCTCTCACACCCACACACCTACCTTGCCCAAATCCTATTGCACACATACTGTAGTCTCCCTCAGTAGGGTTCAGAGGGCATTGAGATCAGAAGGTCACTGTGACCACTCTTCTCTACGTACTGTACAGGCTCTCCAACACCACCCACCCACACTCATCTGCCCTAACATCCCTGGTTCCCTCGAGACTTTGAATATGGCTTGTGAGATTACTAGTACTCTAACAGTAGAGAATACAGGGGCGGGGGGGGGAAGTGGGAGGATAGGAGAGAGGAGGGGACAGCGAGAGAATGATTATAAGAGTAAGATAGAGGGAGTGAGGGGGCAAAAGCAAATGCTGGAGGATGGAAAGGGGGTAGAATAAAAGGGATTGAGGGAGAGACAGGGAGACGCAGATACGTATAGAGTGGGCAATTTATGATTTAATCTAATGCAGCCCAGGTCTGCTGTAACTCACCACAGCAGAAAGAGAGAGAGAGAGCAGAAGGGAGAGAGGGGGGGGGGGGGGCTAGAGAAAGGGATAGTGAGAGACATTAACCTTTCCTCAGAGAGAGGCGAGCTGTTTTATCTGACTACACTCTTAGAAAAAATGATTTGGCTGTCCTCATAGGAGAACCCTTTGAATAACCCTTTTTGGTTCCAGCTAGAACCCTTTTGGTTCCAGGTAGAACCCTTTTGGACCCTTTCCACAGAGGGTTTTTACGTTGAACCAAAAAGGTCTCTCCCTGGAATCAAAAAGGCTTCTCCTATGGGGACAGCTGAATTACCCTTTCGGAAACCCTTTTTTCTAAGTATACCATCCACCCCTCGTAAACCTTGGCTTTCCTCTCCTCTCCTTTCCTATAATATCCTCTCCCTCTCTGCCTCCTCATCCACCCTTCTCCACCTCCACAACCACCTCACCCAACATAGAACCTCGCCCTCCATATGACTATAGTAGCTGTGTGTGTGGCAGTCTTTCACAACACCCTACAGTCAATTAATGCATTTTCAGAATGACTTACGGCCAGCCTCTTTGGTCTCAAGACAAGTCTTCATTATCATTGTACTGAATGAACCAATGACTTCCAATCACACCATAAGGAATGAGCCAATGAGATTGAGTGAGATGGTGGCTGAGAGGCCTACTTGCCTCTCTCTCTCTCACTGGGACTTGTATGTATGTATTTGTATTTTGTGTATCTCTCTAGAGAAACATTAGCTAGGATCTATATTGGTTTGGTGGCTGCCCCCTGTAATGGCGCAGGTATGGGTTATGTGACGTCGTCTCTCACCGCAGCGCTGTCTGCTGTGGACGGGGATGGTGGATAAGCATCTGCCTCTGATTCCAAAGTTTGAATCCAGTGATATAAAGTTGTTTTTGATATTTTAGTTTTAAGCCTATTCCAAACCTTAACTGTTACCTTAACCATTTGGAGTTAATGTCTGAACTTAACCCTAACCGTAAACATTTGGAGTTAATGCCTAAACGTAACCTTATTTAACCCCCCCCCCCAAATCACGCCACCACTACTACACACAACAGTATATAACCACTACCTGTTTAGGCTGCCCCCGCGCTCATTTGCATGAATAAGATGGAAATGCAGCCCTTATTTATGCCAACAGAAATGGAGTGTTATTAAGGGCACCATTGTGCAACAGCGACGGTTGCACTGAGAATACATTACAGAGGCTATTTCTGGAGAGGCTCCAGCCACACAGAGGGTAATGCTTTACTACTCCCTGATGGCATCGTCACTCCAGGTGCCAGGGCTCTGTGTGTGTGTGTGTGTGTGTGTGTGTGTGTGTGTGTGTGTGTGTGTGTGTGTGTGTGTGTGTGTGTGTGTGTGTGTGTGTGTGTGTGTGTGTGTGTGTGTGTGTGTGTGTGTGTGTGTGTGTGTGTGTGTGTGTGTGTGTGTGTGTGTGTGTGGGTAGGAGAGTGGGTGCGTGTGTGTATGTATGTGCATGTGATGGGCTGTGTGGGTGGGTAAGTAGGTGCGTGTGTGCGTATTTTCTGTGATTTTCAGTGATGGAGAGGTTACCAGTGATTGACAGTGTACGCGGCCCCTGCTGTATAACAGTTTGTGAGCTGTGAGTTGAGGTGAGAGGCAGGTAGAGCCACAGTAGTACTCTCCATCTGTCTACTGGGCTGTGCAGCACGGTGTAGTTAGAAATTATCCTGTGTCAGATTCTATTCTTAATCCTACAATTATTAAGGTTATAACCAAAGAGGAAATCTGGTCTTAGACCAGTTTATCATACTAACATATTCCCTCTAGAGTGACCCTGTTGGCCAGCCAGTAGCCTCAGTCTGACCTGTTCCCAGACCAGTCACCCCTGACCTCAGTTCACCCAAACCTGAACCTGCTCCCCACTGATCCCCCTCTGTGTCCTCTGACCTTTGCCCTGGCTAGGCGCCGTCACTTGACCACGACTTCCCTGGGTAAATATTATCAACTGCATGCAGCTGCACGGGAGCAGAGACAAAGGACAGAGGGAGAGGGGGAGGTATGTGTGTTTGTGTGTGTGTGTTTCAGAGAGGTTATGCTGTGCTGGGGGTGGGGGAAGCATTATTTAATGCTGTGCTGGGGGTGGGGGAAGCCACCTGGGTGTGTGTGCTGTGATGTAGGGATTGAGTGAGTGAGTGAGTGAGAGCGAGAGAGAGAGACTGATTTGTGGACATGCTGCCTTTTTACAGGCCTTGTAATGGAGTTTATTAGCATGTGAGTAGCAGCAGGGGAGCATATGTAATCTGTCCTGTGCAAGGGTGGCCATTTTGAATACAGGATGGTAAAACAAAAGCAAAACAAGCTTGAGTCCATTAAGTGAAAATCTTTCCTAGCTGAATGAGTACGTGTGAATGGTATTATTCCCCTTGTCAAAGAGATATTTCATGTTATGTACTGATGGCTAGTGTAAATTATATTGTCAGATAGGTGTATAGAAATAGGAGGTCTGTTCTACGAATGTGTCTACCCACTGAGCTGTGTAACTGTCCTCGCACAACAACATTTGTCATCATCTGTGTGTGTGTGTTTGTGTTTTTGTGTGAGAGAGAAAGAGGGAGAGGGAGGGAGAGAAAGAGAAGGAGGGGGTGACAAGGACAGGAAAAAATAGAGAGAGAGAGAGTGGGTAGCCAGAGACAGCTGTTGTGTCTTGGAAAATACAGATCAAATAAGCTAATATCAAGGCCTGTGCCGTCCCATAACTTCTCCATTCAAGCAGAGGGCAAACTGAGGTCACATTCTATTGATTCTTCCGTAGGCTTGTTGCAATATATCTTTCCACTGAACCAAGTAGACCTTTCCAGTATTAACATTGGAAGTATTTCTGAGCAACGTGCATTATGAGAACACTATTTTTAGTGTAATATTTAACTCTATCTATATGTTATTCGACAATCTATGTCCATCATACACGGGCAACATTACTTTAGAAACACCCAATTTTTAAAAAAACGATCCCTGTTTGTGATGGGTATTACCCAAACCAATAGGCCTAATGTGGTCATTTTGAGTTTGAGAGGCTCTATAATTGTTGTGTTTGTGAGCGACCATGCGCGCGTGTGCAGTTGTGTGCATGTTTGTTTGAGTTTCAGTATGTGATTATATACATTAAGTGTTTATCAGTGTGTGTGTGTGTGTGTGTAATATGTGTTTATCAGTGAGTGTGCGTACATGTGTGTTTATCAGCGTGTGTGTATTTGTGTTTATCAGCGTGCGTGTTTGTGTATGGGTGGGTGATGGATCGCGCCCGCTCCGTGTTTACCTATCCCATGATTTCCTGTGCGTGCGGGTAACAAGTGGAGTTTGGCAGGATTAATGAGCGCGTGGGTGCTGAATGGATGTTTGGGGCAGTGTGGTGCTCCATCATGGTCCTAGCAGCCCAGAGCCCCCCAGAGCTTAGCCTCAGCCCCACCACCACCAGCCGTCACAACCGCTAACGCTAGCTACCGCTCAGCCTGCTCTTAATTATGCATGCTTAGCAAAGTCCCATTAAACAAGCAGCAGCGCTAAACAAAGGCAAAGCATTCACATCCTTTACTTACTTAGAGCTGTGGTTTAAAGGACTTCTCCAGTAGGGGGGGAAACGTAATGTTTGAAATTAAGGTACAGTAAATCAACGATAGTTCAAATCACAGTGTTCATTTACTCTACTGGGAGTTATTTTAACCCTCAAGAGAGTGATATGCTCCCTTGAGTTAGTGTTGATAACTGGAGTTCATTATGACGGAGTACTTTTAACTCGGTTAAGAATAACCAGAGACAGGGAGTTAAATCTATGGCGTTATCCACAGATGTGGGAGGGGCAGGTCAATTTTTTTAATTGTTTGTTTCAATATTTGTGTTTTCGCATATATATATATATATTGATTGTTTTTGATTTCACACAAAGATAAGAAACATGCATTTTTGTAAAATAATCCATAAGTGGTTAGATTTATAGCAACCATTAGTCAAGTCAAATGTTATTGGTCACATGCGCCGAATACAACAGGGTAACGGTGCTCTAGCTCTTCCTCCTCCTCGGACGAGGAGAGGAGAGAAGGATCGGTGGACCAATACGCAGCGAGGTATGATGACATAATGAATTTATTAAATAAAGACGAAACACGAAGAACACTTGAATAACTTACAAAATAAGAAAACGACGTAGACGAAACCTGAACATGGAACTTACATAAAGACACGAAAGAACTCACGAAAAGGAATAGACTACATAAAACGAACAAACCGAAAACAGTCCCGTGTGGTGCACAGACACAGACACGGAAGACAATCACCCACAAACAAACAGTGAGAACAGCCAACCTATATATGATTCTCAATCAGAGGAAATGAATAACACCTGTCCCTGATTGAGAACCATATAAGGCTAATTAACCAACACACTCCCACATAGAACAAACAACACAGACTGCCCATCCCAACTCACGCCCTGACCAACTAAACACATACAAAACAATAGAAAACAGGTCAGGAACGTGACATAACCCCCCCCTCAAGGTGCGAACTCCGGACGCACCACCAAAAAGTCTAGGGGAGGGTCTGGGTGGGCATCAATCCACGGTGGCGGCTCAGGCTCTGGGCGTGGTTCCCACCCCACCATAGTCACTACCCGCTTTCGTAGCCTCCTCCAAATGGCCACCCTCCAAATTAACCCCACTGGATTAAGGGGCAGCACCGGACTAAGGGGCAGCACCGGACTAAGGGGCAGCACCGGACTAAGGGGCAGCACCGGACTAAGGGGCAGCACCGGACTAAGGGGCAGCACCGGACTAAGGGGCAGCACCAGGATAAGGGGCAGCACCAGGATAAGGGGCAGCACCAGGATAAGGGGCAGCACCAGGATAAGGGGCAGCACCAGGATAAGGGGCAGCTCCGGACTGAGGGACGGCAGCTCCGGACTGAGGGACGGCGGGTCCTGGCTGGCTGGCGGATCCTGGCTGGCTGGCTCTGGCGGATCCTGGTTGGCTGGCTCTGGCGGATCCTGGCTGGATGACGGCTCTGGCGGATCCTGGCTGGATGACGGCTCTGGCGGATCATGGCTGGATGACGGCTCTGGCGGATCATGGCTGGATGACGGCTCTGGCGGATCATGGCTGGATGACGGCTCTGGCTGGTCATGGCTGGATGACGGCTCTGGCTGGTCATGGCTGGATGACGGCTCTGGCTGGTCATGGCTGGATGACGGCTCTGGCTGGTCATGGCTGGATGACGGCTCTGGCTGGTCATGGCTCGCTGACGGCTCTGGCTGGTCATGGCTCGCTGACGGCTCTGGCTGGTCATGGCTCGCTGACGGCTCTGGCTGGTCATGGCTCGCTGACGGCTCTGGCTGGTCATGGCTCGCTGACGGCTCTGGCTGGTCATGGCTCGCTGACGGCTCTGGCTGGTCATGGCTCGCTGACGGCTCTGGCTGGTCATGGCTCGCTGACGGCTCTGGCTGATCCGGTCTGGCGGAAGGCTCTGGCTGATCCGGTCTGGCGGAAGGCTCTGGCTGATCCGGTCTGGCGGAAGGCTCTGGCTGATCCGGTCTGGCGGAAGGCTCTGGCTGATCCGGTCTGGCGGAAGGCTCTGGCTGATCCGGTCTGGCGGAAGGCTCTAGCGGCTCCTGTCTGGCGGACGGCTCTAGCGGCTCCTGTCTGGCGGACGGCTCTGTAGGCTCATGGCAGACGTGCGGCTTTGCAGGCTCATGGCAGACGGGCGGCTTTGAAGGCTCAATACAGACGGGCAGTTCATGCGGCGCTTGGCAGACGGACAGTTCAGACAGCGTTGGGCAGACGGGCAGTTCAGGCGCCGTTGGGCAGACGGGCAGTTCAGGCGCCGCTTGGCAGACGGGCAGTTCAGGCGCCGCTTGGCAGACGGGCAGTTCAGGCGCTGCTTGGCAGACGGGCAGTTCAGGCGCCGCTTGGCAGACGGGCAGTTCAGGCACCGCTTGGCAGACGGGCAGTTCCAACGCCGCTTGGCAGACGGGCAGTTCAGGCACCGCTTGGCAGACGGGCAGTTCAGGCGCCGCTTGGCAGACGGCAGACTCTGGCCGACTGAGACGCACTATAGGCCTGGTGCGTGGCGCCGGAACTGGAGGTACCGGGCTAAGGACACGCACCTTTAGGCTAGTGCGGGGAACAACAACAGGGCACACTGGACTCTCGATGCGCACTATAGGCCTGGTGCGTGGTACCGGAACTGGAGGTACCGGGCTGAGGGCACGCACCTCAGGGCGAGTGCTGGGAGAAGGAACAGTGCATACAGGGCTCTGGAGACGCACAGGTGGCTTAGTGCGTGGTGCCGGAACTGGAGGCACCGGGCCGAAGACACACACCACAGGAAGAGTGCGTGGAGGAGGAACTGGGCTCTGGAGACGCACAGGAAGCCTGGTGCGTGGTGTAGGCACTGGTGGTACTGGGCTGGAGCGGGGAGGTGGCGCCGGAAATACCGGACCGTGCAGGCCTACTGGCTCCCTTGAGCATTTAGCCTGCCCAACCTTACCTGGTTGAATACTCCCCGTCGCCCGACCAGTGCGGGGAGGTGGAATAACCCGCACCGGGCTATGTAGGCGAACCGGGGACGCCATGCGTAAGGCTGGTGCCATGTAAGCCGGCCCGAGGAGACGCACTGGTGGCCAGATATGTAGAGCCGGCTTCATGGCACTTGGCTCAATGCTCAATCTAGCCCTACCAGTGCGGGGAGGTGGAATAACCCGCACCGGGCTATGCACACATACAGGAGACACTGTGTGCTCTACTGCGTAACACGGTGTCTGCCCGTACTCTCGCTCTCCACGGTAAGTACAGGGAGTAGGCGCAGGTTTCCTACCTGACTTCGCCACTCTCCCTTTAAGCCCCCCCCCCCCAAGAAATTTTTGGGGTTTACTCACCGGCTTTTCGGGTTTCCAGCCACGTCTCCTTGCTGCCTCCTCAAACCACCGCTCCTGGGCTTTAGCTGCCTCCCTCTCTTCAATAGAGTGGCGATCTGCCCCTGTCTGAACCCAGGGTCCTTTTCCGTTCAATATTTCCTCCCATGTCCACGAGTCCTGGTTTCCTTGTTGCGCTCTCCCCCGTCGCTTGGTCCTAGGTTGGTGGGTGATTCTGTAACGGTGCTCTAGCTCTTCCTCCTCCTCGGACGAGGAGAGGAGAGAAGGATCGGTGGACCAATACGCAGCGAGGTATGATGACATAATGAATTTATTAAATAAAGACGAAACACGAAGAACACTTGAATAACTTACAAAATAAGAAAACGACGTAGACGAAACCTGAACATGGAACTTACATAAAGACACAAAAGAACTCACGAACAGGAATAGACTACATAAAACGAACAAACCGAAAACAGTCCCGTGTGGTGCACAGACACAGACACAGACACGGAAGACAATCACCCACAAACAAACAGTGAGAACAGCCAACCTATATATGATTCTCAATCAGAGGAAATGAATAACACCTGTCCCTGATTGAGAACCATATAAGGCTAATTAACCAACACACTCCCACATAAAACAAACAACACAGACTGCCCATCCCAACTCACGCCCTGACCAACTAAACACATACAAAACAATAGAAAACAGGTCAGGAACGTGACAAACAGGTATAGACTTTAAAGGGAATGCTAACATACGAGCCCAATCCCAACAGTGCAGAGTTAAAAAGTAAGACAAATACTTGCCAAATTAAAAAGGAAATAGTAACACAATAAAACCAAAACAAGGCTATATACAAAGAGTAATACAGTATGTACATGTGAGGAGGGGTAAAAGTGACTAGGCAATCAGGATATATAATAAACAGAGTAGCAGCAGCGTATGTAAAGTGTGTCGATGTGTGTGTGTGTGTTTGTGGCATCAGTATGCATGTGTGTGTGTGTGTGTGTGTGTGTGTGTGTGTGTGTGTGTGTGTGTGTGTGTGTGTGTGTGTGTGTGTGTGTGTGTGTGTGTGTGTGTGTGTGTGTGTGTGTGTGTGTGTGTGTGTGTGTGTGTGTGTGTGTGTGTGTGTGTGTGTGTGTGTGTGTGTTGGGGTGAGTGTGCATAGAATCAGTGCAACACTATTAAGACAAAGAAATAAATAGTAAAGGGGGTCAATGTAAATTTTCCAGATAGCCATTTGATTAACTGTTCAGCAGTCTTGGGGGTAAAAGGTGTTCAGTTGCCTTTTGGTAACAGACTTGCTGCTCCGGTACCGCTTCCCGTGCGGTAGCAGAGAGAAGAGTATATGACTTGGGTGGCTGGAGTCTTTAAAAAATTTTAGGGCCTCCCTCTGGCACCGCATAGTATAGAGGTCCTGAATGGCTGGGAGTTCGGCCCCAGTGATGTACTGGGCCGTACGCACTACCCTATGTAGCGCCTTGTGATTGGATGCCGAGCAGTTGCCATGCCAAGCGGTGATGCAGCCAGTCAAGATGCTCTCAATGGTGCAGCTGTAGAACCTTTTGAGGATCTGAGGGCCCATGCCAAACCTTTTCAGCCTCCTGAGGTCGGAAGAGGCATTGTCGTGACCTCTTCGCGACTGTGTTGGTGTGTTTGGACCATGATACGTCCTTAGTGACACCAAGGAACTTGAATCTTTCGACCAGTTCTGCTATAGCCCCGTCGATGTGAATGGGGGCGTGCTCAGCCCTCCTTTTCCTGTAGTCCACAAACATGTCCTTTGTCTTGCTCACGTTGAGGTAGAGGTTGTTGTCCTGGCACCACACTGTGAGGTCTCTGAACTCCGTCCTATAGGCTGTCTCATTGTTGTCGGTGATCAGGCCTACCACCGTTGTTTCGTTGGCAAACTTAATGAGAAAGGGGGGGGGGTGGGAAGTGCAATAGAGATTGCATCATCTGTGGGTATGTTGGGGCAGTATGCAAATTGGAGAATTGGAGTGGGTCCAGGGTATGTGGGATGACTGTGTTGATGTGAGCCATGACCAGCCTTTCAAAGCATTTCATGGCTTCAGATGTGAGTGCTACGGAGCGGTAGTCATTTATACAGGTTACCTTGCCATTCTTAGGCACATGAACTATGATTGTTTGGTTGAAACATGTAGGTATTACAGACTGGGATAAAGAGAGGTTGAAAATGTCAGTGAAGACACTTGCCAGCTGGTCAGTGCAGACTCTGAGTACATGTCCTGGTAATCCGTTTGGCCCCTTGCGGCCTTGTGAATGTTAACTTGTTTAAAGGTATTACTCACATCGGCTACAGAGAGCGTGATCATACAGTCGTCCGGAACAGCTGGTGCTCTCACACATGGTTTAGTGTTGCTTCCCTTGAAGCGAGCATAGAAGGCATTTAGCTCGTCTGGTTGGCTTGCGTCACTGGGCTGCTCGCTGTTCTGGTTGGGATATGTTTGTATGGTCACTGTGGGGACAACTTTGTCAATGTACTCACTAATGAAGCCAGTGACTGATGTGGTAAGCTCCTCAATGCCATCAGATGAATCCCAGAGCATATTCCAGTCTTTGCTAGCAAAACAGACCTGTACCTTAGCATCCATATCCTTGGACCACTTCAGTATTGAGCCAGTCACTGGTACTTCCTGTTTGAGTTTTTGCTTGTAAACAGGATTCAGGAGGATAGTGTTATGGTCCGATTTGCCAAATGGACGGCAGGGGAGAGCTTTGTATGCGTCTCTGTGTGTGGAGTTAAGGTGATCTAGAGTTTTTATCCCTCTAGTTGCACAGGTGACATGCTGGTAGAAATTAGGTAAAATTGATTTTTGTTTTTCTGCATTAAAATTACTGGCCACTAGGAGCACCGGCTCTGAATGAGCATTTTCTCATTTGCTTATGGCCCAATGCAGCTCATTGAGTGCGGTCTTAGTGCCAGCATCGGTTTGTGATGGTAAATCGACTGCTACGAAAAATACAGATCAAAACTCTATTGATAAAAATAGTATGGTCTACAGCTTGTCATGAGGTATTCTAACTCGAGACTCTAGATTTATACATTAGCCGCCGTAGTCTCACCAGGGTGCCCGCACACGGGCCTCTATAGTGCCGTTTTCGCCTTTTACGAGTGTTGGGGATTAGGGCCTGGTCCGGGTCATTGAAGTAGAAGTCCTCGTCCAAATTGAGGTTAGTGATAGCTGTTCGGATGTCCAGAAGCTCTTTTCGGTCATAGGAAACAACGGCAGACATATTATGTACAAGAAAAGTTACGAAAAAAGTTACGTTAAAAAAATACAAAAAATAGCAAAATTGGTCAGGAGCCTGTAAAACGGCCTCCATTCTGTCCGGCGCAATTGATACACCCTAGTGAGATATTGTTCCAGTTTACATGGTGTCGGTAGTCTCCATGTACTGTATTTTTTTGCCATACTCTGACAGAAGCTCTAAATGCAAGTGGTGATGTAAAAGTGCTGTATATCTTCCTGCTGTATTTTTTTGCCATACTCTGACAGAAGCTCTAAATGCAAGTGGTGATGTAAAAGTGCTGTATATCTTCCTGCGAGTTGGATTCCAACAGAGGTTGGAAATCACATTGCAAACCACCATAATGTGACACATTAAGAAATATTCAAATAAGGCCTTACACCCTTGTAACTCAAAGGAAGTCAACCTGAAAGAGAAATGTACTCTGCTGTAGTTGATTGTAAAAAATAAATACAAATAAAACTCTGAAAACAGTAAAATGGCAGTTGGAGTAAAATTTAAGCACCTCTCTGAGAGTTGAATATTTATTTAATTTAGTGTCGTTTTAACTCCAAAAATATCAACACCATTACCAGAGTAGTGTTAACACAAAATGGGGTTGGACCAGGTAAACCCCAAAATAGTCTTAAATTTGACTCCGTAGGAGTTGACTTAACTCTTGAAATTTTACTGTTTATGGTGCATTATCCAAGGAGAGTTCCGAATAGGGTGACTAGCTATTAAGTGCAATTCATTTTTTGTTCTGTTTACGTAAACTTTGATTGAATAGTTTTCTTCTTCTCCTAGACATTGTTAAAGAAATGTTACATAAATCACAATTTCGTTTTTGCAACGCTCACTGTTATTGCGTGAGGCAAACATTGCCCTTAGGTCTATGTATTTGCTGTATAGGAGAGGAGCGGGTTGTGGTCATGAAATTAGTGCATAAAACTTTTGGACCTCCAACCATATGTTATGACATCACTCCGAAACATGACATTCTGTTGAGAATGTAGACCACAAGTCATGCTATCAATTAACTCACC
>NC_092089.1:55792295-55802295 GCF_045679555.1 Salvelinus alpinus | reverse complement strand
ATTGTTATACTAATTTCCGCGACGCATATAAGGCCCTCCCCCGCCCCCCTTTCGGAAAAGCTGACCACGACTCCATTTTGTTGATTCCAGCCTACAAACAGAAACTCAAACAACAAGCTCCCGCGCTCAGGTCTGTTCAACGCTGGTCCGACCAATCTGATTCCACGCTTCAAGACTGCTTCGATCACGCGGATTGGAATATGTTCCGCATTGCGTCCAACAACAATATTGACGAATATGCTGATTCGGTGAGCGAGTTCATTAGGAAGTGCATTGACGATGTCGTACCCACAGCAACGATTAAAACATTCCCAAACCAGAAACCGTGGATTGACGGCAGCATTCGCGTGAAACTGAAAGCGCGAACCACTGCTTTTAACCAGGGCAAGGTGACCGGAAGCATGACCGAATACAAACAGTGTAGCTATTCTCTCCGCAAGGCAATCAAACAGGCTAAGTCCCAGTACAGAGACAAAATCGAGTCGCAATTCAACAGCTCAGACACAAGAGGTATGTGGCAGGGTCTACAGTCAATCACGGATTACAAAAAGAAAACCAGCCCCGTCGCGGACCAGGATGTCTTGCTCCCAGACAGGCTAAACAACTTTTTTGCCCGCTTTGAGGACAATACAGTGCCACTGACACGGCCCCCTACCAAAACCTGCGGGCTCTCCTTCACTGCAGCCGAGGTGAGTAAAACATTTAAACGTGTTAACCCTCGCAAGGCTGCAGGCCCAGACGGCATTCCCAGCCGCGTCCTCAGAGCATGCGCAGACCAGCTGGCTGGTGTGTTTACGGACATATTCAATCAATCCTTATCCCAGTCTGCTGTTCCCACATGCTTCAAGAGGGCCACCATTGTTCCTGTTCCCAAGAAAGCTAAGGTAACTGAGCTAAACGACTACCGCCCCGTAGCACTCACTTCCGTCATCATGAAGTGCTTTGAGAGACTAGTCAAGGACCATATCACCTCCACCCTACCGGACACCCTAGACCCACTCCAATTTGCTTACCGACCCAATAGGTCCACAGACGACGCAATCGCAACCACACTGCACACTGCCCTAACCCATCTGGACAAGAGGAATACCCATGTGAGAATGCTGTTCATCGATTACAGCTCAGCATTTAACACCATAGTACCCTCCAAACTCGTCATCAAGCTCGAGACCCTGGGTCTCGACCCCGCCCTGTGCAACTGGGTCCTGGACTTCCTGACGGGCCGCCCCCAGGTGGTGAGGGTAGGTAACAACATCTCCACCCCGCTGATCCTCAACACTGGGGCCCCACAAGGGTGCGTTCTGAGCCCTCTCCTGTACTCCCTGTTCACCCACGACTGCGTGGCCATGCACGCCTCCAACTCAATCATCAAGTTTGCGGATGACACTACAGTGGTAGGCTTGATTACCAACAACGACGAGACGGCCTACAGGGAGGAGGTGAGGGCCCTCGGAGTGTGGTGTCAGGAAAATAACCTCACACTCAACGTCAACAAAACAAAGGAGATGATTGTGGACTTCAGGAAACAGCAGAGGGAGCACCCCCCTATCCACATCGACGGGTCAGTAGTGGAGAAGGTGGAAAGTTTTAAGTTCCTCGGTGTACACATCACGGACAAACTGAATTGGTCCACCCACACAGACAGCGTTGTGAAGAAGGCGCAGCAGCGCCTCTTCAACCTCAGGAGGCTGAAGAAATTCGGCTTGTCACCAAAAGCACTCACAAACTTCTACAGATGCACAATCGAGAGCATCCTGTCGGGCTGTATCACCGCCTGGTACGGCAACTGCTCCGCCCACAACCGTAAGGCTCTCCAGAGGGTAGTGAGGTCTGCAGAACGCATCACCGGGGGCAAACTACCTGCCCTCCAGGACACCTACACCACCCGATGTCACAGGAAGGCCATAAAGATCATCAAGGACAACAACCACCCAAGCCACTGCCTGTTCACCCCGCTATCATCCAGAAGGCGAGGTCAGTACAGGTGCATCAAAGCAGGGACCGAGAGACTGAAAAACAGCTTCCATCTCAAGGCCATCAGACTGTTAAACAGCCACCACTAACATTTAGCGGCCGCTGCCAACATACTGACTCAACTCCAGCCACTTTAAAAATGGGAATTGATGGAAATTATGTAAAAATGTACCACTAGCCACTTTAAACAATGCCACTTAATATAATGTTTACATACCCTACATTACCCATCTCATATGTATATACTGTACTCTATATCATCTACTGCATCTTGCCATCTTTATGTAATACATGTACCACTAGCCACTTTAAACTATGCCACTTTATGTTTTCATACCCTACAGTACTCATCTCATATGTATATACCGTACTCTATACCATCTACTGCATCTTGCCTATGCCGTTCTGTACCACCACTCATTCATATATCTTTATGTACATATTCTTTATCCCTTTACACTTGTGTGTGTATAAGGTAGTAGTTGTGGAATTGTTAGGTTAGATTACTTGTTGGTTATTACTGCATTGTCGGAACTATAAGCACAAGCATTTCGCTACACTCGCATTAACATCTGCTAACCATGTGTATGTGACTAATAAAATTTGATTTGATTTGATTTGATTTGATTTGATTTGATTTGTAGTGCCTTGCGATCAAGGGCGGTGAAGTTCCCATACCAAGCGGTGATGCTGCCACTCAAGATGCTCTCAATGGCGCAGCTTTGTTACTTTTTGACGATCTGAAGGGCCATGCCAAATCTTTATAACCTCCTGTGGGGGAAAAGGCGTTGCCGTGCCTTCTTCACAACTTTGCTGGTGTGAGAGGACCATGTTCAGTCCTTGATGATGTGGATACAGAGTAACTTGAAGCTCTCGACCTGCTCCACTACAGCCCAGTTGATATGGATGGGGGTGTACTCGGCCTTGCGTTTCCTGTAGTCCATGATCACCCAATTTGTCTTGCTCACGTTGAGGAAGAGGTTGATGTCCTGGAGCCACACTTCTAGGTCTCTTATCGTCCTCAGAGATCAGGCCTACCTACTTCGGGTCGTCAGCAAACGTGATGATGATTTTGGAGTTGTACGTGGCCACACTATCGTGGGTGAACAGGGAGTACAGGAGTGGACTAAGCACACACCCCTGAGGGGTCAGCGTGGCAGATGTGTTGTTACCTACCTTCACCACCTGGGGGAGGCCCATCAGAAAGTCCAGGATCCAGTTGCAGAGGGAGGTGTTCAGTCCCAGGGTTCCTAGCTTGGTGATGAGTTTGGAGGGGATTATGGTGTCGAACGCTGAGCTGTAGTCAATGAACAGCATCCTCACATAGTTTCTCACATAGTAGAATGGAGTGGAGGATAGTCCTTTGATATTGATGATCTGCTTTCATGTTACTCCATCCATAATTTTGGAACCCAGAACCAAATCTTGGGACAATTAACTTTCTTGTCACAAGAGGCTACTTCATCTATTACACCAATGGAACAGCCAATAATTGGTTTTCAGGACTGGGCTTATACATATTCCCATATACCCAATAACCACAGCATAAACATATCCAAGATGTACTTGTCTGTCACCATTTTCTACAGACTAACTCTCATTCAATGTCAATGTGACATTGTGGTGGGGCTGCCATCAGAAGTAAGTGACTCCCTTTCCCCTTGCCCTGTCTCTCTATCTCTCTCTCACTCTCTCTCTCTCTGGCTGTAATTACATTGTGAACCTGGCTGAGTCGCCGGTGTGTGTGTTTGATGTTCGCCCGTGGCACAAACATGTCACTTCCCATGCTCCAGTCCTTGTCTGAGACATACAATATGAGGCATTAACCTGTAGTTGGTTTGTCTGGAGAGCTAGAGTCTCTGTGGTAGTGCTGTATTCTGTTTGTCTGTCTGACGTCTGAAGTAAAAGACAGACAGTTTCACGTTACTGTCAGTCTGAGGAATCTGAGGCTGCTACCCAAATGGCACCCTAGTCCCAATATAGTGCACTTTTTGTTTTAACCAGAGCCCTATAGGGCCTGCTCAAAAGTAGTGCACTGTAAAGGTAATAGGGTGCCGTTTAAGACTCACCCTGAGTTTCAGTCACAGCCTTTTTTATTCTATTTTTCAGGTTGCAAAGTGCTCGATAGGATGTCACTCACTACTCAATCATTCCATTGCATATTCCACTGATGTTTCTCTATGTTGAGCAAAGTCAGGAATGTGTTTTCCAATAGAGGACAGTCAGACTCGATTTTCATAGATTACAGTTACACGTTTTCTCATAGATTGCAGTTATATGTTTTCCCATAGAGCACAGTTACGTTTCCCGATAGAGCAAAGCTACAAGTTTCCCCATAGAGACCAGCTACATGTTTAACCATACAGCACAGTTACTGTACATGTTTCTCCTTAGAGCACAGCTACTTGCTTTCCATGGAGCACAGTCAAACGTATGCATCCCCATAGAGCACAGCTACATGTTTCCTCATTGAGCAAAGTTATGTATGTGTTTCCCGTTAGAGCACAGTTATGTACATGTTTTCCCATAGAGCAGAGCACAGTTAGACCCATGTTCTCCCATAGAGCACAGTCAGAGCCCTGCTTTCCCTGCGGTACAGTCAGATCGCTGCTCCATAGGTCACGCTAGGAGGCACGCACACTTGAGCCCTTTTGACAGCTTGTTGTTTACAGTATGTGTAGCCAGCGTGGGGTGGCGCGGATGGGGCCTGGCAGGGGGTGGATGGGGGTTGTGCTGGCAGGGGGGCTGGGGTAGGGTGCCTAGCAGGGGGGCCTGGCAGGACCCAGGCGCTCTTTGATGCTTCTACCGGCTCAGAGAAGGCAGCCGAGGGAGGGGAGTGCTGCGAGAGACGACGTGGAATGAAAGAGAAAAGGTTACCTGTAGATCCGCCAAACCTCCAGCGAGGGGGGTGGAAGGGTGAGGGGGGTGCTTTGATGTGAGGCCAGGCTGAAGGAGAGCATCGATCGCTGGGGGAAGGGGGGGCGGATCAGCTGGGGCCCACATCTCATCCACGCCATACTTCCAGTTTTCAGAGAGATCCATAGCCCAGGATGTGGGGTTTTATCCTCCATGCGGATAAGGTGGGAAATGTGTTAACTTTGCATGTGTTGATACAGAAAGTGCATTTTGGTTTGGACAAGTTCAAGAGGTCCATCTTTTGCTGCATATACTGAAACAGAGTCTTTCATATTACTGAAGAATTTTTGTTGGGGTAGCATCCAGCAGTTACTCCACTCTTTCAAATTATTTGGCAGATGTAGTGTTCTGTGTGTGTGCGCACGCAATTCTGTGAATGTCCATGCTGTGGTAATAGAGGGGGACTTGAGATCGTTTCCGGGGCCACCCGGAAACATGCATGACTGTAAGTCGCTTTGGATAAAAGTGTCTGCTAAATGGCAAATATTTATATAAACTCAGCAAAAAAAAGAAACGTCCCTTTTTCAGGACCCTGTCTTTCAAAGATCATTCGTAAAAATCCAAATAACTTCACAGATCTTCATTGTAAAGGGTTTAAACACTGTTTCCCATGCTTGTTCAATGAACCATAAACAATTAATGAACATGCACCTGTGCAACGGTCGTTAAGACACTAACAGCTTACAGACGGTAGGCAATTAAGGTCACAGTTATGAAAACTTAGGACACTAAAGAGGCCTTTCTACTGACTCTGAAAAACACCAAAAGAAAGATGCCCAGGGTCCCTGCTCATCTGCGTGAACATGCCATAGGCATTCTCCGAGGAGGCATGAGGACTGCAGATGTGGCAGGGCAATAAATTGCAATGTTGAGTTTGAGTTGAGTTTATTTTATTTTTACAGGGACAGAGCACATTAATCAACGTTTCAGTAAAAGTGTCGGTTTTAGCCAGCCGGCTAATTTTCAACCGCCGTCCCTGGGCAGGTTATGTCCGTATTGTGAGACTCCTAAGACAGCGCAACAGGGAGACAGGATGGACAGCTGATCGTCCTCGCAGTGGCAGACCACATGTAACAACACCTGCACAGGATCGGTACATCCGAACATCACACCTGCGGGGCAGGTACAGGATGGCAACAGCAACTGCCCGAGTTACACCAGGAACGCACAATCCCTCCATCAGTGCTCAGACTGTCCGCAATAGGCTGACAGAGGCTGGACTAAGGGCTTGTAGTCCTGTTGTAAGGCAGGTCCTCACCAGACATCACTGGCAACAATGTTGCCTATGGGCACAAACCCACCGTCGCTGGACCAGACAGGACTGGCAAAAAAGTGCTCTTCACTGACAAGTCACGGTTTTGTCTCACCAGGGGTGATGGTCGGATTCGAGTTTATCGTCGAAGGAATGAGTGTTACACTGAGGCCTGCACTCTGGAGCGGGATCGATTTGGAGGTGGAGGGTCCGTCATGGTCTGGGGCAGTGTGTCACAGCATCATTGGACTGAGCTTGTTGTCATTTCAGGCAATCTCAATGCTGTGTGTTACAGGGAAGACATCCTCCTCCCTCATGTGGTACCCTTCCTGCAGGCTCATCCTGACATGACCCTCCAGCATGACAATGCCACCAGCCATACTGCTCGTTCTGTGCGTGATTTCCTGCAAGACAGGAATGTCAATGTTCTGCCACGGCCAGCGAAGAGCCCAGATCTCAATCCCATTGAGCACATCTGGGACCTGTTGGATCGGAGGGTGAGGGCTGGGGCCATTCCCTCCAGAAATGTCCAGGAACTTGCCTTGGTGGAAGAGTGGGGTAACATCTCACAGCAAGAACTGGCAAATCTGGTGCAGTCCATGAGGAGCAGATGCACTGCAGTACTTAATGTAGCTGGTGGCCACACCAGATACTGACTGTTACTTTTTATTTTGACCCCCCCTTTGTTCAAGGACACATTATTCCATTTCTGTTAGTCACATCTGTGGAACTTGTTCAGTTTATGTCTCAGTTGTTGAATCTTGTTAGGTTCATACAAATATTTACACATGTTAAGTTTGCTGAAAATAAACGCAGTTGACAGTGAAAGGATGTTTCTTTTTTTGCTGAGTTTATATTATGTGCTCTGTGGGATCAACACAGTGAAGACCCCTGCAGGGAACAACTTCTTCCTTCCTCCTACCCCACAATTCATGCTATCAAAGGTACCCAATTGTTATACAGTACATGAGTAAAGGTATAGATACCTTAATAGAAAGTTACTCAAGTAAAAGTAGAAGTCACCCAGTAAAATACTAATTGTGTAAAAGTCTAAAAGTATTTGGTTCTAAATATACTCAAGTATCAAAAGTAAAAGTATGAATAATTTCAAATTCCTTATATTAAGCAAAGCAGACGGCACCATTATCTTGTTTTTAAATTTTATTGATAAAATTCAGACATTTATAAAATATGTGTTTGTGTTTAGCAAGTCCTCCAGATCAGAGGCAGTAGGGATGACCAGGGATGTTCTCTTGGTGAGTGAGTGAATTAGACCATGTTCCTGTCCTGCTAAGCATTGAAAATGTAACGAGTACTTTTGGCTGTCAGGAAAAATGTACATAATTCTCTTTAGGAATGTAGTGAAGTAAAAGTAGTCCAAAATATAAATGGTCAAGTAAAGTACAGATACCTAAAAAAAGTAGTGCTTTAAAGTATTTTTACTTAATAACTTCTTATGGCTGCAATCCCGTTAACGGGATCGATATGACAACAGCCAGTGAAAGTGCAGGGCGCCAAATTCAAACAACAGAAATCTCATAATTAAAATTCCTCAAACATACATGTATCTTATACCATTTTAAAGGTAATCTTGTTGTTAATCCCACCAAAGTGTCCGATTTCAAATAGGCTTTTCAGCGAAAGCACCACAAACGATTATGTTATGTCACCACCAACTCACAGAATAATTCAGCCATTTTTCCAGCCAAAGAGAGGAGTCACAAAAAGCAGAAATAGAGATAAAATGAATCACTAACCTTTGATGATCTTCATCAGATGACACTCATAGGACTTCATGTTACACAATACATATATGTCTTGTTCGATTAAGTTCATATTTATATCCAAAAACCTCAGTTTACATTGGCGCCATGTTCAGAAATGCCTCCAAAATATCCGGAGAAATTGCAGAGAGCCACGTCAAATAACAGAAATACTCATCATAAACTTTGATGAAAGATACATGTTTTACATAGAATTAAAGATACACTTGTTCTTAATGCAACCGCTGTCAGATTTAAAAAAGCTTTACGGCAAAACACAATATTCAATAATCTGAAAATAGCGCTCAGCCACAAAAGCAAGCCATACAGTTACCCGCCAAATTGTGCAGTCAACAAAACTCATAAAAAGCATTATAAATCTTCACTTACCTTTGCTGATCTTCGTCGGAATGCACTCCCAGGACTCCCACTTCCACAAGAAATGTTCGTTTGGTTCGGTAATGTCCATCATTTATGTCCAAATAGCTATTTTCGTTAGCGTGTTTGGTAAACAAATCCAACGTCAGGAAGCGCGTTCACTAAAAGCTGACGAAATGTCCAAAAGTTCCGTAACAGTCCGTAGAAACATGTCAAACAATGTATTGAATCAATCTTTAGAATGTTTTTAACATAAATCTTGAATAACGTTCCAACCGGAGATTTACATTGACTTCAGATGAGCGATGGAACAGAGCTCCCTCTCATGTGAACGCACATGGTCAAAGCATGGTCAGGTCATGGCAGACCTGACTAATTCCCCTCTCATTCGGCCCCCACTTCACAGTAGAGGCATCAGACAAGGTTCTACAGACTGTTGACATCTAGTGGCAAAATCCATATTTCGCTGTGATTTCAATAGGGGCTGGGTTGAAAATCGACCAGCCTCAGAATTCCCACTTTCCGTTTGGATTTTTTCTCAGGTTTTTGCCAGCCATATGAGTTCTGTTATACTCACAGACAAAATTAAAACAGTTTTAGAAACGTCAAAGTGTTTTCTATCCAATACTAATAATACTATGCATATATTAGCAACTATGACTGAGGAGCAGGCCGTTTACTCTGGGCACCTCTGTGCACCTTTCATCCAAGCTACTCAATACTGCCCCTGCAGCCATAAGAAGTTTTAAGTACTTTACACCACTGCATTTTGCAGACTGGTATCAATGCTCCCTCACACTGAGACAGAATGCTCTCACTCCAAAAGTCACTGGGGTTTGTGGTCAGGGGGAACCAGAGGAAGCAAGAGTTTAAATGCATGTCAGTCGTCAAAGTCTCTCTGACTATATGCATGCCTAAGTGACTGTGGTTATGTGGGAAATGTGAGAATGTGAATGTGGATGTAAGAAACACTATCTAATTTTGTAAAACTACTATACCTCCAGATGCTCTGAAGTGGGTTTCCCTAAACCTTTGTAGCTAAAGCACTATGTTATTTTGCTCTTGTAAAAATGACAAAATTGCTGTTTGAGGGTCAGTCTTCTGTGCCTGCACGAACGTTATTCACCAAATGTAGCGTTTTGCTGTTCTACAAGAGGCATGAGTCTGGGTCAGATAAAATGGAACGTACTACAAGACCGACCCCTGCCCAGTTGCAGTGTGTTGGCAGGACTAAGGGAAGACTCCCCATGTCCTCTCCCCAAGCCTCTTCCTTCTTCCTGATATGTGCCCTGCCTCCAGTCACCCTTTGACCCCCCCACACCCCAGTGGCTTCAATCCTTCCTCTTGCAGTGTGGTGCTCACCGTGCTGGCCTTCCACACTCCAGGACACTGGCCATCACCCCATTCAGCCTGGCGAAGTGGAGTCCCTCGATTACAATGTCATCTTTGAGTGACTGTCATCGGGTGGTGAGATGAAGAGGGGACTTCCAGTGGGGTGTAAAGCTCTATGGGCACAGATGGACGGGGAAGAGAGGTGGAGAAACATCTCCATTTTATGTGCCTGTTTTTTTGCCGGGATAGAGGGAGTGTGAGCTCTAGAAGGAGCGAGAGAGCGAGTGAGAGAGAATACCTGAGGAGGACATAGAAATGTGAGAGTGATTGCAGAGTACAGAGGCTTTAGCCAAATGTGTGTGTGTGTGTGTGTGTGTGTGTGTGT
>NC_092089.1:55747295-55787295 GCF_045679555.1 Salvelinus alpinus | reverse complement strand
CAGTTATTATTATCAGCAGTAAGTGCCCTAAATTAATAATCATCTGCTTCTTATTTGTGTTTCTCAAACTGACTGACTCTGTATATAACTAATAAGGGTCTTGGATAAATAGAGCAACAAATTAAAGGCGAAAAAAACATTCAATTATTATCTATCGAGATTACACAGTGATTATAATGAGGGATACAGTGAACCCACATACACACAAAGTACCATACACAGAATGGTAGCTCCCTAAAGAATGCCATGCTGAGATGTTTAGAACTGTTTGTAAATGCACAGAGATCAGAAGATTTGGGGAGAAATATAAAATATTATTATATACCAAATCTTAGTTTGAAACTAGTTTGAACGTCTTGGAACATTACAAACACACCCATTCTCACTCATAGCCGCCACACCCAACAGTAATTTAAGGCCATGTATTTGACTAGCTGGTATTTGGCTAGCTATCAGTATAGTGCCATTTATGCCAGGTCCAGTGGGACACATTTGTTTTTATGGAAGGATATTATATTTTCATGGGGTCAGAGTTCAACCTGCGTACTCTAGGCTGGAGCTGGGGATCAATACTCTGCATTTCATATGTGGCCCTGATATTGATTAATGAATATAAATCTTATGTCCTACAGCATTTCTGTGTACATAGATACGCATTCGTATGCACACACATGCTCACGCACCCTGATGATGTTTCTTGAGACTAGGGTTGCACATTCTGGGGAATATTCAGAGGGGGAAACTTTCCGTGGGAATTAACGGGAATTTATGGGAATTAACGGAAATATATGCAAATTAATATTAATACCATTTAAATGTAGATGTTTTTTGCATTGGATATATTTACCATATTAAATGGAGACAGAAACATTAACATTTTACCTTATCATAAGTAGACATAATTGCAAATGATTAAATCCTTCCAATATATATTTTTTTAAACATTTGTTACAAATTGAAATTTAATTAAATGAGTTGACTCTTCACATGATTTCACTGAACAGCAAAAGAAGGGTAATATTGAATGATCACCAATGATCAATCGCAAAAACGTTTTCAACATCTGTAAAATGATAGTCTAGAAACTAAAGCTTTGGTTGTCTTCCTCTCAGGCTTCCATGTCTTCTCCCTGGACCTCCTCAATGTCCACCTCTTGAATATCAGACTCTGAGGCCTCATCTTCACTGTCACTTTCCAACCTTGTTGAGGATAGCTCGTTGTCAGGCTCAAAAAGCCTCAAATTTGCCCAGATGGCCACCAATTTTTCAACCCTTGTATTGATCAGCCTGTTGCGTGCTTTGGTGTCTGTTCCCAAACAAGGACCAGTTGCGCTCTGAGGCTGATGTTGGTGGGATTTGGGGGATGATGGAGGCAACAGGGGAAAGAGCCTCAGATCGACAAAGTCCCTTCCACCAGGTGGCTGATGAGATATGTTGGCTCGACTGCCATATTGCATCTCCATCCCAAAGCCCTTGCTTGGAAGTGTACTTTGCCAGACTGCCAAGAACCTTGCCCTCATCCAGGCCAAGGTGGCGAGACACCCTAGTGATGACACCATAGGCCTTGTTGATCTCTGCACCAGGCAGGACCCTCTTGCCAGAGTACTTGGGGTCCAACATGTATGCTGCAGTGTGTATGGGCTTCAGGCAGAAGTCTTCAAGCTTTTTTGATTTATTTCAGAACTGCAGTTTCCTCTGCTTGGAGCAACAGTGAAGTGGGCAGGACAGTGTGGATTTCTTCTCTTACATCTGCAAGCAGAGTCTGAACATCAGACAGGATGGCATTGTCTCCCTCAATCCGTGCAATCCGTGCAATAGGTTTCAGGAGTTTCAGGCTGCTTACCACTCTCTCCCAAAATACATCATCCAGGAGGATCCTCTTGATGGGGCTGTCCATATCGGCAGACTGTGATATGGCAATTTCTTGGAGAGACTCCTTCCCCTCCAGGAGACTGTCAAACATGATGACAACACTACCCCAATGAGTGTTGCTGGGCAGCTTCAATGTGGTGCTCTTATTCTTCTCACTTTGCTTGGTGAGGTAGATTGCTGCTATAACTTGATGACACTTTACATACCTAACCATTTCCTTGGTTGCAATTAAGTCTGCTTTCTCTATGATTTGCTTGACCTTCACTTGAACTCTGTTGAACTATGCATCCAGCAAATGAGTAGATAAAGCATGTCTGGTTGGAGGGTTGTATGCTGGGCGAAGAACATTCAGAAATCTCTTCCAATACACATTGCCTGTGAGCAAGTTAGAAATGATTTAAACACACTTGCTGTAGGCTACTATTTACTAGTTAACAAAAAATCATGTATGTCATATAAAATATATTCACCCCACCCAGTATTGTAATCAAAACTTACCAGAAAGCATGTTGTCCTTGGCTCAGACAGTGTAGTAGTGTGGGCTCATCAGCATCTCATTGGTGTGCAAGATCTTGAGAATCAGCTGTACGTGTGATGGAAGAATGCACTGTGCATGCAGAGGGTTGCAATTCCATTGAATTGGGGATCGTTTAACCAAAATATGCCACAAGACCTAGAATTGCCTTATGTGTATCCCACAAAAACATTTCACTGTTTTTTATGCTAGTGGTTGTATTAATTTGGGATCTATTGCACTCCACAACTGTCCCAGACCATGTTTGAAATGTTTATTTATTGCACAGAATAGAATAGGTACTATGGGGGATAGTAGATTGACATAGGCTAGTGCTTTTGCTGTTCGTTAGGCCTACTCATCTTGTTGACTGACGAAAAGTACACAGTTCTTATGCGCATCGGAATTGGATAAGGATGCGTAAAACCCGATCACGTGATGGAGAGCCATGTGAGTGAGAGGCGCTTCGGATTGCACAGCACCCAAGGAGAAGGACACAACCCAGCACTCCCGGCCGCAAAAGGCATGGATTTTGTTAGGGTGCATTACGGCCACAAAGGGGATGCCGCCGTGAAATGTCAAATTTTGAATGAGAGACTATTGAAGTGTGCACAGCCTGCGCAAAAAAAAACAAAGCAGAGCTCAAGGCTTTCAACTGACTTTTTTCAAATCATCATTAGTCTCATCATGCAGCCTTACAATGTATTTCAAATCAAAACATACAGCCCAACGTTTGTAGAACAACTAAAATTACATTAATAACTCTAAATGAAGCATATAGGAGTACCTATTTCTTTGTTAACCACTCGCCACAGAATAGCCGCATGTGCACACACCCTCAAATCGATCAATTGTATTCTTCATGCTATAAAATAATATAAAATAATGCCACGGAATTCTAAGCAAATTTTGTCTGCTAAATGAACTAGTGTAGCCCACAGCCATTTGGCATAGCCACATCAGGACCTAACATAAGGACAACTCAGAGTATGCTATACCTTTCTTCTGAAATAACTAAGTTTTCTTCATATCATGCCTCTTTAGACCTGTCTAAAATAAATAATGGATTTATTGTGAAGGTGTAGGCTCTATTACATGGATTTATTAGACTTTTTAAAATGTAGATGTTCCAAAGGTCTGCATGTGTGGAAGCCAGGAGATGTGTTTATGTTAATTAACGGTCAGTTACCGTGAGACCGACAGTTATATGCTTGACAATCACCAGCTGACAAAATGTTGTGACCGCCACAGCCCTAGTCGAGATTGGTGTGGAAGAACTTGACTGGCCTGCACAGAGTCCCGACCTCAACTCCATCGAACACCTTTGGGATGAATTGGAACGCCAACTGCGAGCCAAGCCTAATCGCCCAACATCAGTGCCTGACCTCACTAATGCTCTTATGGCTGAATGGAAGCAATTCCCCGCAGCAATGTTCCAACATCTAGTGGAAAGCCTTCCCAGACGAGTGGTGGCTGTTAAAGCAGCAAAGGGGAGACCAACTCCTTATTAATGCCCATGACATCAGGGATTGCAACGTGCTCTGCTTCACGGAAACATGGCTAACTCAAGAGACGCTAACGGAGTCGGTGCAGCCAGCTGGTTTCTTCATGCATCGCGCCGACAGAAACAAACATCTTTCCGGTAAGAAGAGGGGCGGGGGGGTATGCCTTATGATTAACGAGACGTGGTGTGATCATCATAACAACACACAGGAACTCAAGTCATTCTGTTCACCTGATCTAGAACTCCTCACAATCAAATGTCGACCGCATTATCTACCAAGGGAATTCTCTTCAATCATAATCACAGCCGTATATATTCCCCCCCAAGCAGACACATCGATGGCCCTGAACGAACTTTATCTGACTCTTTGTAAACTGGAAACCACACACCCTGAGGCTGCATTCATCGTAGCTGGGGATTTTAACAAGGCTAATCTAAAAACAAAACTCCCTAAATTCTATCAGCATATCGATTGTGCTACCAGGGCTGGAAAAACCCTAGATCATTGTTATACTAATTTCCGCGACGCATATAAGGCCCTCCCCCGCCCCCCTTTCGGAAAAGCTGACCACGACTCCATTTTGTTGATTCCAGCCTACAAACAGAAACTAAAACAACAAGCTCCCGCGCTCAGGTCTGTTCAACGCTGGTCCGACCAATCTGAATCCACGCTTCAAGACTGCTTCGATCACGCGGATTGGAATATGTTCCGCATTGCGTCCAACAACAATATTGACGAATATGCTGATTCGGTGAGCGAGTTCATTAGGAAGTGCATTGACGATGTCGTACGCACAGCAACGATTAAAACATTCCCAAACCAGAAACCGTGGATTGACGGCAGCATTCGCGTGAAACTGAAAGCGCGAACCACTGCTTTTAACCAGGGCAAGGTGACCGGAAGCATGACTGAATACAAACAGTGTAGCTATTCTCTCCGCAAGGCAATCAAACAGGCTAAGTCCCAGTACAGAGACAAAATCGAGTCGCAATTCAACAGCTCAGACACAAGAGGTATGTGGCAGGGTCTACAGTCAATCACGGATTACAAAAAGAAAACCAGCCCCGTCGCGGACCAGGATGTCTTGCTCCCAGACAGGCTAAACAACTTTTTTGCCCGCTTTGAGGACAATACAGTGCCACTGACACGGCCCCCTACCAAAACCTGCGGGCTCTCCTTCACTGCAGCCGAGGTGAGTAAAACATTTAAACGTGTTAACCCTCGCAAGGCTGCAGGCCCAGACGGCATTCCCAGCCGCGTCCTCAGAGCATGCGCAGACCAGCTGGCTGGTGTGTTTACGGACATATTCAATCAATCCTTATCCCAGTCTGCTGTTCCCACATGCTTCAAGAGGGCCACCATTGTTCCTGTTCCCAAGAAAGCTAAGGTAACTGAGCTAAACGACTACCGCCCCGTAGCACTCACTTCCGTCATCATGAAGTGCTTTGAGAGACTAGTCAAGGACCATATCACCTCCACCCTACCGGACACCCTAGACCCACTCCAATTTGCTTACCGACCCAATAGGTCCACAGACGACGCAATCGCAACCACACTGCACACTGCCCTAACCCATCTGGACAAGAGGAATACCCATGTGAGAATGCTGTTCATCGATTACAGCTCAGCATTTAACACCATAGTACCCTCCAAACTCGTCATCAAGCTCGAGACCCTGGGTCTCGACCCCGCCCTGTGCAACTGGGTCCTGGACTTCCTGACGGGCCGCCCCCAGGTGGTGAGGGTAGGTAACAACATCTCCACCCCGCTGATCCTCAACACTGGGGCCCCACAAGGGTGCGTTCTGAGCCCTCTCCTGTACTCCCTGTTCACCCACGACTGCGTGGCCATGCACGCCTCCAACTCAATCATCAAGTTTGCGGATGACACTACAGTGGTAGGCTTGATTACCAACAACGACGAGACGGCCTACAGGGAGGAGGTGAGGGCCCTCGGAGTGTGGTGTCAGGAAAATAACCTCACACTCAACGTCAACAAAACAAAGGAGATGATTGTGGACTTCAGGAAACAGCAGAGGGAGCACCCCCCTATCCACATCGACGGGTCAGTAGTGGAGAAGGTGGAAAGTTTTAAGTTCCTCGGTGTACACATCACGGACAAACTGAATTGGTCCACCCACACAGACAGCGTTGTGAAGAAGGCGCAGCAGCGCCTCTTCAACCTCAGGAGGCTGAAGAAATTCGGCTTGTCACCAAAAGCACTCACAAACTTCTACAGATGCACAATCGAGAGCATCCTGTCGGGCTGTATCACCGCCTGGTACGGCAACTGCTCCGCCCACAACCGTAAGGCTCTCCAGAGGGTAGTGAGGTCTGCAGAACGCATCACCGGGGGCAAACTACCTGCCCTCCAGGACACCTACACCACCCGATGTCACAGGAAGGCCATAAAGATCATCAAGGACAACAACCACCCAAGCCACTGCCTGTTCACCCCGCTATCATCCAGAAGGCGAGGTCAGTACAGGTGCATCAAAGCAGGGACCGAGAGACTGAAAAACAGCTTCTATCTCAAGGCCATCAGACTGTTAAACAGCCACCACTAACATTTAGCGGCCGCTGCCAACATACTGACTCAACTCCAGCCACTTTAAAAATGGGAATTGATGGAAATTATGTAAAAATGTACCACTAGCCACTTTAAACAATGCCACTTAATATAATGTTTACATACCCTACATTACCCATCTCATATGTATATACTGTACTCTATATCATCTACTGCATCTTGCCATCTTTATGTAATACATGTACCACTAGCCACTTTAAACTATGCCACTTTATGTTTACATACCCTACAGTACTCATCTCATATGTATATACCGTACTCTATACCATCTACTGCATCTTGCCATGCCGTTCTGTACCACCACTCATTCATATATCTTTATGTACATATTCTTTATCCCTTTACACTTGTGTGTGTGTATAAGGTAGTAGTTGTGGAATTGTTAGGTTAGATTACTTGTTGGTTATTACTGCATTGTCGGAACTAGAAGCACAAGCATTTCGCTACACTCGCATTAACATCTGCTAACCATGTGTATGTGACTAATAAAATTTGATTTGATTTGATTTGATTTGATTTTGGAATTGGATGTTCGATAAGCAGGTGTCCACCTACTTTTGGTCATTTAGTGTATGTTGGTTGGTGATATGGATTAGGACACGTCCTTGCACTTTGAAAGCATTGATTATGTATAGCTGAATGAAATAAGTAAACAGCAGATATAAGTTTGGTGTTGTCGATGTTTGATGGTGTGAAACTTGGGGAATAGCTCTCAGATTAGCCAGTCCTGTCACCGGGTTGATACAGGCAAGCACATCAGTAGGGGAGCAGTGTTTAGCTGTATGTAGGCCCTGAATATTCAGCTAACTACACTGAACAAATATATAATCGCAACATGCAACAATTTCAAAAATTTTACTGAGCTGAAGTTCATATAATGAAATCAGTCACTTGAAATGATTTCATTAGGCCCTAATCTATGGATTTCACATGACTGGGAATACAGATATGCATCTGTTGGTCACAGATACCTTCCAAAAAAGTAAGGACTTGGATCAGAAAACCAGTCAGTATCTGGTGGCACCACCATTTGCCTCATGCAACGTATGCAACGCGACACATCTCCTTTGAGTTGATAAGGCTGTTGATTGTGGCCTGTGGAATGTTGTCCCACTCCTATTCAATGGCTGTGTGAAGTTGCTGTATGCTCAATGGGTGACATGTCTGGTGAGTATGCAGGCCATGGAAGAACTGGGACATTTTCAGCTTCCAGGAATTGTGTACAGATCTGTGGAACATAGGGTTGTGCATTATCATGCTGAAACCTGAGGTGATGACGGTATCTCATCACGGTATCTCTGTGCATTCAAATTGCCATCGATAAGATGCACTTGTGTTTGTTGTCCGTAGATGATACCATAACTCCACTGAAATTTCTAAAACGACGTTGGAGGTGGCTTATGGTAGAGAAATTGACATTCAATTCTTTGGCAACAGCTCTGGTGGACATTCCTGCAATCAGCATACCACTTGCACTCTCCCTCAAACTTCGCAAAGGATAAATGCTCACTAACAGGGATGTAAACACATTTTTTTCACAACATTTTAGAGAAATAAGGTTTTTGTGCATATGGAACATTTCAGAGATCTTTTATTTCAGCTCATGAAACATGGGTCCAAAACTTCATATGTGGCGTTTATATTTTTGGTCAGTTTATATACTGTATTGCCTTCTAATATTGTATCTGTTTGCCACTTCATTGGCCTGGGCTATTGTTAATTTATTTAAATGTTTTATTTAACCTTTATTTAACTAGGCAAGTACGTTAAGAACAAATTCTTATTTACAATGACGGCCTACTCCAGTCAAACCCAGACGGCGCTGGGCCAATTGTGCAATGCCCTATGGAACTCCCAATCATGGCCAGATGTTATACAGCCTGGATTCAAACCAGGGACTGTATTGACACCTCTTGCACTGACATGCAGTGCCTTAGACCGCTGCGCCACCAGATTGATGTAAGTTTGTCAGTGTCAGAGTAGCCACTCATTTCGTGTGTGGTATTAAAAAAGATTCAACTAATGTCTTCTGTTATGTAAATGAGTGGAATTGCATGAAATGCATTTTTAAAAGGCCCATATTTGGGGGGAACCCTGCTAACAAACGTTCTCCACGTGTGGAAATCCTAAAAACACCTCAACTGCCTCATCGCAAATGTTGTTTTGGATTTATTATAAAGGGGCTTTTACTTCAACAGTCGTAGCACCTCGTAGCACAAGTCGTAGCACCTTGAGGTTGTATGCCAAGCTGTTGCCAAACCAAGCGGTGATGCAGCCAGTCAAGATGTTCTCAATGGTAAAACTGTAGAACTTTATGAAGATCTGAGGGCCAATGACACGACTGTGTTTGTGTGTGGACCATGATAATTATTTCGTGAGGTGGACACCGAGGAACTTGAACCTCTCGACCCGCTCCACTACAGCCCCGTCTATGTGGATGGGGGGGTTACTCGGCACTCCGTTTCCCGTAGTCCACGATCAGCTCCTTTCTCTTGCTGAAGTTGAGTGAGAGGTTGTTGTCCTGGCACCACACTGCCAGGTCACTGACCTCCTCCCTATAGACTGTCTCAGCCCACCACCGTGGCGTTGTCAGACAACTTAACCATGGTGTTGGAGTCTTTTCTCGGCCACGCAGTCGTGGGTGAACAGGTAGTACAAGAGGCGACTAAGCGCACACCCCTGAGGGGCCTCCGTGTTGAGGGTCAGCATGGTAAATGTGTTGTTGCCTACCCTCACCACCTGGGGTAGGCATGTCAGGAAGTCCAGGATCCGGGTGCAGAGGGAGGTGTTCCGTCACAGGGTCCTGAGCTAAGTGATGAGCTTGGAAGGCACCATGGAGTTGAATACTGAGCTATAGTCAAAGAACAGCATTCTCACATAGCTGGTCCTCTTGTCCAGTTGGGAGAGGGCAGTGTAGATTGCAATAGAGATTGTGTCATCTGTGTATCTGTTTGTGTGGTATGCAAATTAAGGTGGGTCCAGGGTGTCTGGGATGACAGTCTTGATGTGTGCCATGACCAGCCTTTCAAAGCACTTCATGGCTACAGATGTGAGTGCTATGGGGCGATAGTCATTTAGACAGGTTACCTTGGTGTTCTTGGGCACAGGGACTATGGTGGTCTGCTTGAAACATGTAGGTATTACAGACTGGGTCAGGGAGATTAGTCCGGATTAGTGTCCCGTTCCTTGAAAGCGGCAGCTCTAACCTTTAGCTCAGTGCAGATGTTGTCTGTAATCCATAGCTTCTGGTTGGGATATGTATACGTGTGGGGACAACATCGTCGATGCGCTTATTAATGAAGCCGGTGACTGATGTGGTAAACTCCTCAATTAGCGAGGGAGAGCTTTGTATGCGTTTCTGTGTGTGGAGTAAAGGTGATCTAGACTTTTGTCTCCTCTAGTTGCACAGGTGACCTGCTGGTAAAAATTAGGGCAAAAAACAGATTTCAGTTTCCTTGCATTAAAATCACTGGCCACTAGGAGCGCCGCCTCTGGATGTGCATTTTCTTGTTTGCTCATGGCCCAATGCAACTCGTTGAGTGCAGTTTCAGTGTCAGCATCGGTTTGTGGTGGTAAATAGACAGCTGCGAAAAAAATATAGCTTAAAACTCTTGGTAAATAGTATGGTCTGCAGCTCATCATGAGGTATCTAACTCAGACAAGCAAAACCTCAAGACTTAGAGATTGCGTACCAGCAGTTGTCAACAAAGAGACTCACACCTCCCCCTTAACCTTACCCGAAGCTGCTGTTCGGTCTTGTCGATGCATAGAAAAAACACCTAGATGAATATTATCCATGTCCTTTTTCAGCCGGTTTGTGTGTGTGTACTGTAACTTCAACCCTTTACCCGTGCCATATTATGTTGGACTGTATCATGGAAATCAATGGGTGTGGATGAAGCAGCACCTCTTGATTTATTTAAGACATAAGACCCTAACTTCAGAGGGATCTGTATTGGATGTATCTGAAGGCCTTTGAACCCATAACCTCCTTAGATCCAGTACTTCATGTCTCAGCAATTCCACCATCCTTCTTTTCTACCTCTGCACTCTCTCTTTCTGTCTTTTGCTTTGAAAGAAGCATACTGATGTTTAGTGATATGGAGAGCATTTAGTGCCTCCCCTCTCCTCTCTCTCTCTCTCTCTCTATCGCTCACTCTCTCTCTCCCCCCTCTCTCTCTCTCTGTCACCCCTCTCTCAGTGATGGGTGACATGGCTGGTTCTGGGTTGCCATGGTGACAGTGCCCTGGTATGGTAGCGGGGGATGTGCGGTGTGCGTGTGTGTTCCCTTGGGTGGGAGTTGCCAAGTGGCTGTGTATGTTTGTGTGTGCGTGTTTGTGTGTGTTTGTGTGTGGATGTTTGTGCGTGGTACATGTGTGTGGTGTACTGGCCTCCTGCAGATGTTCCCTGGCCCTCACACCTCCTGCCAGCTGCTCCGCCCCCCCTCCCGCTCTTAATTAAGAGCCCGCGCCATAGCGAGGCATGATTACACCCCCCTACACACACACACGCGCACACAAACACGCGCACCAGCAGTGCACACCAGGACGTGTCCATTAGATGTTCTCTAGGAGCAGAGCGTCCAGTGCTGGTGCCCTTGAAGCCCTGTAGTTATGATGGGAAACATAAACAAGCAGCTAATCATGGCTATGTGGCTACACTCTGACACCACACCACACCACACAACCCCCATACACACCAGCAGGCAGTGCTTGGAGCATGGAGAGGAAGAAGAGAAGGGGCAGGATGAGGAAGCGAAGAGGCAGGATGAAGAGGAGAGGAAGGATGAGGAAGAGAAGAGAGGAAGGATGAGCAGGTGGAAGGGGAGGATGAGTAGGAGGTAATGAGGAGAAGGAGCAGTTTGGAGAAGAGGTATATTTTAGGCCACTTCATCTGTTCTGCTCCTCTTCTCTCCCTCCTCACTCTCTGTCCTTCTCTCCTCCTCTGCTCGCACTAATTCAACCCTCTATCCCTTCCTTATTATTTGTATTCTCCTACCTGCTACCTGCTCTATAGTCACTTAGTCTGCCTCTTCTGTATTCACCCTCCCACCGCCTCTCTCTCTCGCTCACTCTCTCTCTCTCTCTCACACACACACACGAGACAGAACACCACAGTTAATAATTCCCTAATTTCCTCTCTTAACGGCAAGTGGAATGTGTCGCAGATAAACGGATTTATCAGAAGGGTATTAGAATGTGAATCAGGGGTGTTACAGCAATGGACAGTAATGGGCGCATCGTTTAAACAACGTCACGAGACTAATGGATTTCAAAATGAATTTGTCAACACGGTTCGCCATGAATACAATTAGCTGAATGAGAGTGAAGCTGCGGCGGTAGAGGCAGCGGCGACCTGAGTAGCGGGGAGCTGCAGTGTTCAGTATGGAAGTCAGGGATGATCTGTAGGCTATACTGTACAGTGGGGGAGATACACATGTACTGTGGACAGCTGTCCATATTGCTGCTGGGTGGAAATACTTGGTTGTGTTGATGGGAGTGTAATGAGATTACGAGTTGAATGTAGAGGTGCTGAGTTTTGAAGTGGTATCCTTCTGGGTGTAAACTGTCTGAATCAATTCATTATTGTTTTCATGTCATTGTATTCGTGTCATTCCAGCACAAGCTATCACAAAATGTCCATGTGACGATGTTGTATTCAATTGGGGAAATTATTAGATTTGCAAAACGCAATCAGCATACTCACATTTTGTGAGTTAAGTCTTATTTTCCAGCCAACTTTTAACCAAAGTCCAGTGACATGGCTCCAAGTTGGGTTGATTTCACATTGGATCCACATCAGACAACTTAATCAAATGTCAATCAAAAGTCGAATTTGAACTGATGTCTGTGCCCAGCGGGGTGTTCTTTAATTGCTCTGGGGGTCAGTGGTTTGGGTGAGGATATCACAGTGTTGTTTTGTAAGAGACACCCAACCAAGACGGGAGGTGGTGTGATATGTGTGATGCAGTGTGTGCTTTGTTGCGTCTCACCACTGTTGTTGTTATTACTGTAATGTCCCAGAACATGACATTAGCCTTAATAACATAATCATTCATCCACTGTGATCAGACACCAAGAGAGCAGAGCAGAAATACAGGGAGAGGAGGAGAGAAAGGGAAAGATACAGGGAGGAGAGAGAGAAACAACCCTGGAGGAGAGATGCAGAACCAGGGATGAGAGGGAGTGGGGGGGAGAAAAAGTCAGGAAGGGATAGAAAGAGATAGGTAGGGAAAGAAACAGAGAAATACAGTCATGGAGGAGAGAAAGAGTGGGAGTTAATTAGCAAATCTTCTGCACATGATCCACCTATATCCATCCACATATATCCATCCACCTATATCCATCCACATATATCCATCCACATATATCCATCCACCTATATCCATCCACCTATATCCATCCACCTTGTATATCCATCCACCTTTATCCATCCACATATGGACATGATGTCAGTGTGCTGAATTGGCTGAGATTGGTATGCTACAGACCTGTAACTCTCTCTCTCTCTCTCTCTCTCTCTCTCTCTCTCTCTCTCTCTCTCTCTCTCTCTCTCTCTCTCTCTCTCTCTCTCTCTCTCTCTCTCTCTCTCTCTCTCTCTCTCTCTCTCTCTCTCTCTCTCTCTCTCTCTCTCTCTCTCTCTCTCTCTCTCTCTCTCTCTCTCTGATATGGCTGAGATGAAAACACAAACAGATGAGATCGACTTCCATGGGTGTGTCTCTGTCACTGTTGTTGTCCATAGACAAGAAGGGTCAGTTATGCAAGTTATGTCATATGACTATAAGCCATTGAAATATGGATTTTTGAAGGACAAATGATGCTGCCAAGACAGACACTTAGTTGAAAACATAAAGCTGTGGATAGTTGATATCAGCTACTGCCGATCCCTCCCCACCGCCACATTAGCCCACCCCACTCAGCCTCCTCCAGCGTCCAGGGAGAGAGAGGGTCTGTGGGAAGGCAGGCAGGGAAACGGTAGGGGCGCTCTGAGCCGCCTGAATACTAATGTCCCACTTTACAACTCACCCTCACTCGTACACACACACACACCACGCTCTTCCTCTCTCTCTCTCTCTCTCCCTCCACACACGCACGCACGCACACACACACACACACACACGTTGCCACGCTCTGCTCTCCCGCCCCTTTGCAGCCCCTCACAGCCAGCGCTGAACAAAGCTCCCTAATTATGGGCAGGTCTCCATGTCCACCCGGGCGCTCTTAACGACGTCGCTGATTAATTAGAGGGAGGTGTGGGGGCAGGAAGTCTCACCCTCGCCACCGCTGCCACCACGATAACAACAGCTTCACCGCGCCACAACGTCACACCTCGCCCCGCACACACATGCACTTGCATTAACACACACACTCTCTCAGAGACGTGTGGCGAGAGCAGGATTAGTGTGGGATTATATGACAACGTGAGACACAGCCAGCTTTAGACACTGAGAATGATAAACTGTCTGAACTAGATACAGATGCAGTTGACACTCTTCCATTGCCAGGTCTGTATTGTAAAATATACATAGAAACCTACCCGGTTAAATACAGGTAAGTGGGTAGATAGACTCACAGACAGAAATAGCTAGGGGAGTTGGACACGGATCATTTTCAATTCAATGCAATTTCATTTCCATATCTCCTCAGTGCCATAGTCGTCGGTTTACAGATGTGTACATCCTCCACCTAATACACATACAACAAACGCCACAATCCGCCAATGCAATATGGCCATGTTATGTTTGTAAGAAAGGAAGAGGTTAGCTAGCCCTATTTACTGTGAATCCTTTCGAAAATCAGGCAAATTTGAGAGCAGGAAGTGAGACCCAGGTGTGTTTGGTCTCCTCTGAAGTGATGTGTAGTCATTGCCTCTGCTGCTCGCGGCTCACTGTTGCCACAAAATGGCCTCTGCCGCATCTATATGTGTGATTTGTGTGTGTCCGACCCTGAGGTCCACAATGAATACAGGGCACAAAGAGACAGAGTATTGCCGCTGCACACACACACACACACACACACACACACACACACACACACGCACGCGCACGCACGCACGCACGCATGCACGCACACACACACACACGTAAACCTACACAAACACGCATGCACATATGCACATACACGTACGCAGGCACGTCAAGGCGCGCACACACTTCAGACTGGGTCACTCAGGTTCAAGGCATTTGTATTCATCGTATGTTTTTACATTTGCTTTACCACCTACAGTGTTCCATCTAGCTGAGACATGACTGTCTGCTCTCTGACGCTGTATACCTTGATGCACTTGAATATGCACGCGAAATGTGTGGGTGTTTGAGTGTGTGGTGTGTGCACACGACAAGCATGGCGCGTTTGTAATTTGACCGACCTTTCCTAGAACTCCATTTTAGGATGTTACAATATCTCTTTGTGACAGGGAGCGTTAGATACTGCGCACACACTGAAACACGCACGCACACAAACACACACACACACACAGCTGCCCCTCCCCACAACCCCCCCCCCCCCCACACACAAACCCAACATCCTAAAACACACAGACACACACAATCCACACATCACTCCCATTACAGCCAGTGTTGGACGGCTAATTTCCACTGTGGCTGCTGAGATCTTCATTAGGCTGGCAGAGGGCTGCCCTGTTAGACATGGCTAATATCAGGATGATTACCACCACACCACATCCCATCATCGTTACTGTTGTCACCGGACGCCCACGGGAGCCTTCTCAGTCGGGACAAGGCTGTGGGTTTGTCCTCTGTGCCCTTCCGTGTCCCCTCCCTTGGTGGCTTGACGCTAATGCCTGATGACATCCCTGCAGCAGTGAGCGGTGTGTGTCACCTTTTAGCGGTGACGTGAGTAGTGTGAAGATGGCTCAGACACATGCGCGGGCACATACACACACGCTTGGACGCATGAACACACACATGCACACAGAGAAGCGCTGCTCACGCACGCACGCTCACACCCGTACTCACACGCACGGTCACATACACGCACACAGAATCACAGCTCACACACAAGCACTCACGCATGCGGACGCACACTCATGCACTCACGCACACAGACACAATACCCACACACAGAAACGCTGCTCACTGAACTTTGTTAATAAGGCAAGCTCCTTCACCACAGGCAGCCTGGTGGTAATTCACTACACCTCAGAGAACTGACCCAGATAGGCCCAGACTTTATACAGGTGATGCTCACAGGAATGGATTCTCTCTGCTACAGGTAGATGTGTTATGGGTTTTGAGTTCACCGTTAATATATGTAAATGATAATGGGTTGATTTCTTTTTGGGCTACATGATCTATTGAGCTGGCTGTTGGGCTAGGAGAGGAAATAAAAGGAGGACAGAATGGAGAATGGAAGAAAAGACAAGGGGGAGAGGAGAAAGAAAAGGAGAATGCAGCAGGAGGACAGACAGGAAATATAGACATTTAGTGGGAGGCTAAGATTTACACACACACACACACACACACACACACACACACACACACACACACACACACACACACACACACACACACACACACACACACACACACACACACACACACACACACACACACACACACACACACACACACACACACACACACACACACACACACACACAGAGAGAGAGAGAGAGTAGTGAGATGGAGGTTTGCAGAGCGGGCCAGGCGTGGCGTGCTTGTACTCACCCGGGCTCTAACCCGCCACAGATGAACACAATCAGGCCGCCTCGTCCAACGGCGGGTAGTCATGGAAACCTGGCGGCACAGCCTGCGTGGGACAAAGGGCTGGCGGGTCCTGTGTGTGTAAGCGTGTTTGTGCGTGTGTGTGTGTGGCAGAGCGGGCTGAGCCCTCCTGGGGCCTCCATTCGCCTGTCTGTGAGAGAGTCCACAGGGGCCCTGCAACAGGAGGAGAGAAGAGAAAGAGGGGAAGAGAGATGGAGAGATGGGGATGAGAGGGAGGAGGGAGGGAGAGATAGAGAGACAGATGGAGAAAGTGTAGCTAGAGTCCTCAGGGGCTCAGCCACAGGAGGAGAGAGAGGGAGGGGAGATGGAGGGAGGAGGAAAGGAGGGAGAAATGGGGTGAGAGAGCAGAAAATGGACCTAGTAGAGAGCCCGTTCCACAGGAGAAAGAAAAGGGGAGAGAGAGAGGGGGCAGGAGAGATGGAGAGATCGAAGTAGAGATCAAGCGAAGACAGAGAGAGAGAGCGCAAGAGAGAGAGAGAGGGAGCGTGGCTAGGGAGAGAAGCCATATTTGTATTTCCATAGGAGCTGGTTCAGAGCTAAAGTGGAAAGGGAGAATAGGGTGGAAGGAGGGATGCAGGTAGAAGGGATCAAATGAGAGTGAGAAACAGAGGGCAAGGTGTTATCCATCCTCTCTGTCCTCTGCATTCTCCTTCTCTTTTTCCTCTCCTTGTCTTTTCTTCTCTCTCCCAGCCCAACCGCTTACATTTTTTTTTAAATCCCTTCAGGTTCGAAGAAGGGAGAATAGAGGAACATCCAGACTCATCACGTGTTAAATCATGCATCCTTTTAGTTCCTGTATCCCTCATTTGTAGCTTTTATGTACAAACACTGATATTTAATTTCCTGCCTCCCCTTTAGGTGTGGATCATACAAACATGGATCTGAAGAGAACGTTTGTGAGTAAACTTGATCGATATATTTTGAAGTGACCATCTACGTCATCTGTCCTAATGGGCCATTACACAATTAATGAATTCAACATGTACTGTATATACAGTAGATAATGCTATACAGTAGATAATGCTATACAGTAGATAGATAAACGCCCATGTCAAATCGATGAAGCTATAGTGAAGCGAATGCTAACTGCCTCAGGTGAAGTTTCAACCTAGACACAGATCTAGGATCAGCTTCCCCTCTTCGAATCTAGGGGCAACTTCACTCTACACCAACTCACCCAGAGTAGAGGCGCTGTGGTGGACTGACTGCCAGACAATTGACTGGCTACTACTGTGTTCTATCATTTAGAATCCAAGAGCCACAGTTCAGATCAAAGCCAACAGGCCATCATGTAGTTTGGCACTCATGTAACAGCCTGAGAGAGAGATTGAAGCAGGGCTACATGGGATTGTACTCTGACTCCTGTCTCCTTGAGTGCACCTCCTTGATCATATTTGACTCGATAGACACACGTCACTCTTCTGCGGTGTAGCCTGTCACCTCCTCACCTAACAGTGAACAGCTTGTCCTCGTATAGAATGCGAGCGCGTGACAATACATAGACGATTATCATGACACACCAATATACTTCCAGAAATGCCATTTTATTCATTCCTGTGTCATTTCCACATCCTCCCTATTCTGACGCCAGATCTGTTTGGAGCTGTATAGCCAACTTCTAAAGAGTTGGCTATACAGCTAAAAACAGATCTGAGATCAGGCTACATGCTCTCCGCGTTGTTCCATGACATTAAACTACGGTGTGTCTCTCAGGAGGCCTTTGCCAGTTTTGACCTGCGTGGCTCACACGGCCTTTCCCATGATCCCATGCCCCGAGAGAGAGACGAGGAGAACGGGTGACACACTTCTTAATCTCTACATTCATCTCGCTCTTTCACGCCCTCTCGTTCTTCACGTACCTCTGTCATCTCTCACTATTTTGCAGTCATCTTTCCTTTTTAGTTGTGTTTCCTCATTTTTTGGATTGGGTTATTTGTCTAAATGTGTGTAGAGATACAGCCGTTTGTGTGTGTGTGAGAGAGAGTGCGTGCGTGCGTGTTTATGTGTGTACGTGTTTGTGTGTTTATGTGCATGACATAATGTTCTCATCTGTCCCAGTCATGGCACCAGGTGTGCAGGGGAAGTGGCCATGGAGGCCATCAGCTCTTACTGTGGCGTGGGCATGGCTTTCAACGCCAGGATCGGTGGGGAGTACAACACTGCCCATGTCCATGCCAATGTAATCTATCAAAATAAAATACCGGTAGAAGTGATTGTATGGTTCAAATATGCATCGTGTTGAATGCTCGTACTAGTTGTACTACTATACAATGTACGTGTAATATGATTGCACTGTACTATTACAAATGTACATTGTCTGTGAGACATGATATTGTCTATTACAGTATACCATTTGAAAATCAAAAATAATATTATAGCAAATGAAATATATAATATAAGCCATGCCTTAATAACAACATAAAGAATATGATTCAATCAGACTGTATAGGAGGCGCTAGGTGAGGTGACAGTGAACAACACAGTAACAGTACGTTCATGAAGAAGAGAAGAGCAGTGTTTATATTACCAGACAAATTATATGATATGTAAGTGCAGTGATAACATACTATGAGGACAATCACACATCAAATGTAATGAAATGGCTCAATAAAAGGCAATGACAACAGGGTAATGCAATGCCAGTGATTGGTTGTGACATCCACTGGAGAGATAATGCATGAGTCCCAAATTGCACCCTTCCTATATAGCGTACTACTTTTGATGGGCCGTGGTCAAAAGCAGTGCACAAAAAAATAGGGAACAGGGTGGTTTTTGGGAGGCGGAACTAGTTAAAGTGAATCATAGCGCTGAGGCTTGATAATGATGACAAAGGGACCACGGGCATATCCACAACAGAACAATGCATTTGCAGTGCATTTCTTCCATAAAGCCCAGTAATCAATTTGTCTATTGCAGCCAGTTTAGGTGTTGATGTTCAGCTGTATTTGTGAATTAGAGTTTACACAAGTGGTGATGAGAGAAAGCAATCTAATTCGTGTGTGTGTTATTGAGCCATACAGACCTAATTTAACATCTCATTTTGGGTTTGAGGTGCTGTAATTCGTTTTTTAGTGAGGATGACTAATATAATAGAGCCGTACAGTCCAGAGCGTAAGTATGCATCAACAAGAAAATGTATTGGGACATTTGAATAAGAATATCCTTTGAAAATCACTGTTTTGATTCTCGTGTCACGCTATAACGCTTAAAGCCAACAGCTGTTCAAACCAATTCATAGAGCTAGATCGGCATCATAATTAATGAGCAGTAATAAATTATCCTTGGAATGAACTGTTACCCCTGACCTTTTCCCTCTGCCCCGTGATCTCTGACCTTTGACCCGGCCAGATATCGATCTTCTGGACGGCACGGTGACGGACTCCGTGGAGGCCACGTCTCTGACCTTCAACAACGACTTCATTGATGTGTACGTGTGCTGCTGGGGCCCGCGGGACGACGGACAGGAAATGGCCGGGCCGGGGACACTCACACAGAAAGCACTGAGGCTGGGCAAGGTAAGGTTAACACACACACAGGCAAAGTACATGCAGGCACGCAAGTATACACACCCCCATTCTGTACATGCACATGCACGTCCACACACACAAACGCATGCACGCATGCATACTCGCTTTTCTCTATTCAATGTAATTCTATTCTATTCCATTCTATTACATTTGATCCTTCCACCAACTCCCCTCTCCTCTCTCTTTCACCTTAATACAGGTGTGAGTTAGACAGTGTATTTGTGTGGGCGTCTGGTAATGGTTGGTGAACGACCACTGTGGAGCAGACGGCTATGTCAACAGTGTCTACAGCATTGCCGTTGGGGCTGTCACCCACACGGGCAAGCGCGCCTTTTTAGGTGAGCACTGCCCTGCCGTCATGGCTGTCACTCTAACTGGAGCCAGTTTGGGAAACACACTACCCCTAGTAAGTCTCTCTGTGTGTGGGTGTGTGTGTGCGGGCATGTGTGTATATCTATTTGATGCTGTGTGTATGCGTGCGTGTGTGTGTGTCTTTCTGTGTGTGTGTGGGTGTGTGTGTGCGTGCATGCGTGCGTGCATGCGTGTATATCTATTTGATGCTGTGTGTATGTGTTTGTGTGTGTGTGTCTGTCTGCGTGTGTGTGTATATCTATTCGACACTGTGTGAGAGTGAGTGCAGCCCTGCTCTTTAGCTCCTGTTAGCAGCCTGTTAACTGCTGTGATATTTATAGCGGCCTCACGGTTGACCTGGGCTGGCGGATATGTGTGGGCACACACACACACACGCACGCACGCACACACACACACACACACACACACACACACACACACACACACACACACACACACACACACACACACACACACACACACACACACACACACACACACACACACACACACACACACACACACACACACACACACACACACACACACACACACACACACACAATCGCAAGTGTTAATTGGAGGTGAAGCGTAGCACCGCGGCTGAAGCGGCAGAGAAAAAGAGGGAACGAGAGAAGGAAGAGAGGTGTTGATGTGCACTCAGTTCAGGAGTGTGACAAAGTCGAAGGCCAGGAAAGAAAAATGTCTGTATGCCCTGCTCAGCTCCATGGATACAGGCTAACAGTCTAATATTACCCAGTAACACCTACCACTGACTGTGACTGTGACTATTGCTACTTCCAGTCTACTCCCCCGAGGCAGTCAGTCAGTCACCACATTGACGGTCAGAGGTGTTTCCTACGAAGCCTGCTAGATTTACTCAGGGTTTTCTACAGCTAACCGGCTTCAATTAGCGTCACATTTCAGCTCAGGCGTCATCCGTCCAACGATGGTGGATATTGCTTGTCCGCCTGCCACTAACTGTAGCAGGCCTGTAACTGCGTGTGCATGTTGCATATGGCGAGTGGAATACTCAACTCTTCATTGAGGCAACGCTGAAACATCCGTCCGTGTGTGAGTCAGTGCCAGATTTACCTTTGGTGCCAACATCTAAATGAAAGAAAAGTGATCGTGCAGATTCAGCAGGCTATGTTGTGAAATAGGCTTTTAAAAGTGCAGTCTTTGTTTTATTATTTATCGTTAATGCCTATTTTGGTGTGCTTGTCAATGCACAACCCCAAGCGACGTTTTTCCCCACTGCGGTCGATAACATCATTTTATTAAGCCATACAAAAGTTTTACTGTGTGTGAGGTTTAAAATGCATTCTGTCATTGCTAAATGTGTAATGTGATATATTTTAACACAGCAACAAAAAAAACGTTGAATTAATCAGATATTTATTCAGTCGTCTTCCTCGAGTAAATGGGGTGATGACATAATCTGTGCAAGAGGGAGGGAATATGGTTTCATTGGTCCTCAACTTGTGGCTCAGCCATTTCATTCAGGGTAAGTGGAGTAGCCGTGAGTTAGCCTGCCCCGGAGCAGGTTAGTTCTGAAGGATTCGTTGCCATAGAAATGTACCTAGCTAAAAGGTGAGCCCCTTTCGCATGACTGATCCCGAGTCGAACTCCGAGTTGACCAAAGTTACCTCGCTAACTCCTCAAAACAACTTTGTAGGATACCCCTCAGGTGTGGAGGAGCGTTAGGTGTGTATATACGTATGTGAGAGTGAGCGAATGAGAGAGAGAGAAATATCACCTGGTCGCTGTTACAAGATCAGTTCCCCCATGTGTGACTTCACTGAATTCTTCAACCGAGAGCAAAATAGTTAACTACAGAGTGTTTGTGTGAATTTGTTTGTTTGGTTAAAAAAAGAGTGTACACACATTCAACAATTGTCCCAGGTGCATGGTCTAAAAAACTATACTGAACAAAAATATAAACGCAACATGCAACAATTTCTAAGATTTTACTGAGCTACAGTTCGTGTGAGGAAATCAGTCAATTGAAATAAAGTCATTAAGCCCTAATCTATGGATTTCACGTGTGGGAATACAGATATGGATCTGTTAGTCACAGATACCTTAAAAAAAATGGGCCTCACAATGGGCCTCACGATCTCATCACGGTATTTCTGTGCATTCAAATTGCATTCAAATTGCGTTCGTTTTCCGTAGCTTATGCCTGCCCATACCATAACCCCACCACCACCACGGGGCACTCTGTTCACAACGTCGAAATCAGCAAACCGCTCGCCCACACAACGCTATACACGTATTCTACGGTTGCGAGGCCAGTTGGATGTACAGACATTCTCTAAAACGATGTTGGAGGTGACTTAAGGTAGAGAAATTAACATTACATTCTCTGGCACCAGCTCTGGTAGACATTCCTGCAGTCAGCATGCCAATTGCAGGCTCCCTCAAAACTTGAGACGGCATATTTTAGAGTGGCCTTTTATTGTCCCCAGCACAAGGGGCACCTGCGTAATGATCATGCTGTTTAATCAGCTTCTCGATATGACACAACTGTCAGGTGGATGTATTATCTTGGCAAATGAGAAATGCTCACTAACAGGGATGTAAACACATTTGTGGGGGTTTTACATGGAACCCAAAAGGGTTTTACCTGGAACCAAAACGGTTCTCCAAAGGGTTCTCCTAACCCTTTTTGGTTTTTGTTAGCACCTTCTAAGATTATACCCTGCACATTGAACATTATTGTTGTTGTGTGTGTACACCACTATATTTGTTAAGTTGCAATTGAAATGTACAGTATTCTGTTGTGTGCTCTGCAGGTGACAGTGTCCAATCTAGGGGACGGTTGTGTCACCCACTTTGCGGGGACATCCAGTGCTGCACCCATCGCGGCTGGGATTCTGGCCCTTGTCCTGGAGAACAAGTGAGCCTTGGTCATCCTCTCCCCTCCTGAACCTTACTCAACTGTTGCGTCAAATTCTCCACTATCAGTTTTTCATCTGCATTCCATGGCTTAGGTAGTTCGATTTGTATTTATTAGCGGTCTTAATTTCCCATCTTTATGTCTAAGTTCAAGTAGCTCCCTTTCTCTCTCTGTCTATTTGTGCAAGTGTTTTCTCTCTCTCTCTCTCTCTCAAATATAGATTGCTTTAGTGGCATGAAGTACAATTTGTAGATATTGCCAAAGCAATATTGTAGTACAGAATTTCAGTAAATAATGAATAAAGGATAATGAAATAGAGTTTATTTCAGTAGTGGGGCGGCAGGTAGCCTAGCAGTTAAGAGCGCTGGACCAGTAACCCAAAGATCGTTGGTTCAAATCCTTGAGATGACTAGGTGAAAAGTCTGTCCATGTGCCATTCAGCAAGGCACCTAACCCTAATTGCTCCAGTAAGTCGCTCTGGATAAGAGCGTTTACTAAAATGTAATAATAATAGTTCATTGTAGTAGTAGTAATAATAATACTACATACTGTATAATCACTACAGTTGTTGTATTGTGTAATTTTTGGTTGATACATTTCATTTAATAAGATTAACAATGGCTAATAAATGAATAACAAAATGTACATGGATGATGGTTACACTATGTATTGCTTGTACGTTATATACGATGTAAAAACTTCAGGGAATTAATGTTCGTGGGGTTCCCCTCAGGCTATGGCAATCATATACATTTCTGGCAGTAATGAACTCAGCAAAAAAAGAAACGTCCCTTTTTCAGGACCCTGTCTTTCAAAGATCATTTGTAAAAATCCAAATAACTTCACAGATCTTCATTGTAAAGGATTTAAACACGGTTTCCCATGCTTGTTCAATGAACCATAAACAATTCATGAACATGCACCTGTGGAACAGTCGTTAAGACACTAACAGCTTACAGACGGTAGGCAATTAAGGTCACAGTTATCAAAACTTAGGATACTAAAGAGGCCTTTCTACTGACTCTGAAAAACACCAAAAGAAAGATGCCCAGGGTCCCTGCTCATCTGCGTGAATGTGCCTTAGGCATGCTGCAAGGAGGCATGAGGAATGCAGATGTGGCCAGGGCAATAAATTGCAATGTCTGTACTGTGAGACGCCTAAGACAGCACTAGATAGGACGGACAGCTGACAGCCCTCACAGTGGCAGACCACATGTATCAACACCTGCAGAGGATCGGTACAGCCGAACATCACACCCGCGGGACAGGTACAGGATGGCAACAGAAACTGCCCGAGTTACACCAGGAACGCACAATCCCTCCATCAGTGCTCAGACTGTCCGCAATAGGCTGAGAGAGGCTGGACTGAGGGCTTGTAGGCCTGTTGTAAGGCAGGTCCTCACCAGACCGGCAACAATGTCGCCCGTGGGCACAAACCCACCGTTGCTGGAATAAACAGGACTGGCGAAAAGTGCTCTTCACTGACGAGTCGCGGTTTTGTCTCACCAGGGGTGATGGTCGGATTTGCGTTTATCGTCAAAGGAATGAACGTTACACTGAAGCTTGTACTCTGGAGGGGGATCGATTTGGAGGTGGAGGGTCCATCATGGTCTGGGGCAATGTGTCACAGCATCATCGGACTGGGCTTGTTGTCATTGCAGGCAATCTCAACGCTGTGTGTTACAGGGAAGACATCCTCCTCCCTCATGTGGTACCCTTCCTGCCGGCTCATCCTGACATGACCCTCCAGCATGACAATGCCACCAGCCATACTGCTCGTTCTGTGCGTGATTTCCTGCAAGACAGGAACGTCAGTGTTCTGCCATGGCGAGCAAAGCCCAGATCTCAATCACATTGAGCACGTCTGGGACCTGTTGGATCGGAGGGTGAGGGCTATGGCCATTCCCCCAAGAAATGTCCAGGAACTTGCAGGTGCCTTGTTGGAAGAGTGGGGTAACATCTCACAGCAAGAACTGACAAATCTGGTGCAGTCCATGAGGAGGAGATGCACTGCAGTGCCTAATGCAGCTGGTGGCCACACCAGATACTGACTGTTACTTTTGATTTTGACCCCCCCCTTTCAGGGGCACATTATTCCATTTCTGTTAGTCACATGTCTGTGGAACTTGTTCAGTTTATGTCTCAGATGTTGAATCTTGTTATGTTCATACACATTTTTACACATGTTAAGTTTCTGGAAAGAAACGCAGTTGACAGTTAGAGGGCGTTTCTTTTTTTGCTGAGTTTATTTGCGATTTCTCTGTCACCCAGAATAACAGCTGTCATAGGGATTCAGCTCTTGGGTTTCCAGTGCTTTGAATTGTATCGATGTTTTGGGTCTTAATTTCAAATGGTGCAACATTTTTTGGTGTACTTTTCTTTATATTTACAATTAAAGGGAATCTTCCAAGTTCTGCTCTGCGTGCATTATTTGTTACTTTCTTTTGGATATTTAGGATAATTATTTTGGGTTTTCTCCAAATGCTTATAATCGTAATTGCAGGTTGAACCCCAAATCTCGCTTCCATATATAGGTCAATTTGTAAAATTACACTATTTAATATTTTGCCTCAAATCTGGATAGGAATATTTATTTGGGAGAATTGTCTTTTTATGGAGTAAAATGCTTTGTAGGCTTTTTATTTTAGTGCATTCCAAAATCATTCCAAAATCATGGGCATTAATATGGAGTTGGTTCCCCCTTGCTGCTATAACAGCCTCCATTCTTCTGGGAAGGTTTCCCACTAGATGTTGGAACATTGCTGCAAGGACTTGCTTCCATTCAGCCACAAGAGCATTAGTGAGGTCGGGCAATGATGTTGGACGATTAGGCCTGGCTCACAGTCGGCATTCCAATTCATCCCAAAAGTGTTTGATGGGGTTGAGTCAGGGCTCTGTGCAGGCCAGTCAAATTCTTCCACACCATTTCTGTATGGACCTTGCTTTGTGCACGGGGGCATTGTCATGCTGAAACAGGAAAGAGCCTTCCCCAACTATTGCCACAAAGTTGGAAGCACAGAATCGTCTGGAATGTCATTGTATGCTGTAGCTTTAAGATTTTCCTTCACTGGAACTAAGGGGCCTAGCCCGAACCATGAAAAACAGCCCCAGACCATTATTCCTCCTCCACCAAAGTTTACAGTTGGCACTATGCATTCAGGCAGGTAGCGTTCTCCTGGCATCCGCCAAACCCAGATTTGTCCGTCGGACTGCCAGTTGGTAAAGCTTGATTCATCACTCTGTGCGTTTCCACTGCTCCAGAGTCCAATGGCGGAAGCTTCACACCACTCCAGCCGAATCTTGGCATTGCGCATGGTGATCTTAGGCTTGTGTGCGGATGATCGGCCATGGAAACCCATTTCATTAAGCTCCCGACAAACAGTTATTGTGCTGACGTTGCTTCCAGAGGCAGTTTGTAACTCGGTATTGAGTATTGTAACAGCAGACAAACGATTTGTACGCGCTAGGTGCTTCAGCACTCAGCGGTCCCATTCTGTGAGCTTGTATGGCCGACCACTTTGCGGCTGAGCCGTTGTTGCTCCTAGATGTTTCCACTTCACAATAACATCACTTACAGTTGACCGGGGCAGCTCTAGCAAGGCAGAAATTTGATGAACTGACTTACATTTACATTTACGTCATTTAGCAGACGCTCTTATCCAGAGCGACTTACAAATTGGAAAGTTCATACATATTCATCCTGGTCCCCCCGTGGGGAAAGAACCCACAACCCTGGCGTTGCAAGCGCCATGCTCTACCAACTGAGCCACACGGGACCGTGTGGCTTGTTTGAAAGGTGGCATCCTATGATGGTGCCACATTGAAAGTCACAGAGCTCTTCAGTAACGCCATTCTACTGCCAATGTTTGTCTATGGAGATTGCATGGCTGTGTGCTTGATTTTATACAGCTGTCAGCAATGGGTGTGGCTGAAATAGCCAAATCCATCAATTTGAAGGGGTGTCCATATACTTTTGTATATATAGTGTATTTCCTAATTTCCTAATCTCGCTCTCGCTCTCTTGCTCTCTCTCTCACTCTTTCTGCACTGCGTTGGTGTGTGGACTTGTGCCCTAGTCGTGATTGTAGCTCTGTAACTTTGTAGCTGTCCGTGGCTTCTGCCTGCTGCCGTTCCTCAGTGTTATTGATGAGCCCAGGGCAGGGCTTTACCGCTCCACCTGTCATGCCACGCCGTCCAGTCTCGCCCGCTTGGCCGTAAAATGGACCGGAGGTCCCCTGGGCGAGTTGCACTCCCAGGACATTACTGGTTAAGGGCTTGTATGACCTGCATCACACAGCCTATTCTATATATCACATCCCAGGGCCGATATTTCTCTCACGTCTTAATGGAGCTGAGCAGAGCACATGCACTCACACACACACACACACACACACACACACACACACACACACACACACACACACACACACACACACACACACACACACACACACACACACACACACACACACACACACACACACACACACACACACATTAGTACTGTCATAACACCCACAACTTCACAAACAGAGTACAAAAAAAACGCACACACACTGTGCAATTAAAATAATTATCTCTGTCTACTCTCCAACCCTTTTCTCCTGGTTCAATGTGTTGACTCCAAATCTCTTTTCCAGTTTTACTTTAGTCCCTCTATGTAAATATCACATACTTCATTCCATCCTTTCATCAGTTTTACAGCTCTTTAATATTCTGTACGTCTATTTCAATCTTTTACATTCTCAACATTCTCAACACCATTTTGGCTACTTTGCCTCCACTAATTCTCTCAACCTCTGTTCATTCCCTCCATCTTCAGTCCACCTTTTATCATCCCTCTCTTTTACCCGCTCCCGACACACTTAGAGTCTGTCTGTACCGCTCTAGTCTCCCATCACCAATGACAACCCCAAGCTCTACCCTTACATTTACTGTATTTTATTATAACTGTATTTAACCAGACAAGTCAGTTGAGAACCAGTTCCTATTTACAATGATGGCCTGGCCAGTGGCGAGACTAAAGCATCTCCTGTCACTCTGTCTGTGTGTGAGTATGTGGTGTGACTCTGTGGTCAGGTTATTAATGGAGGACGGTGTGTGAGAGATGATTCCTCATTAACCCTGGTGGCCAGTGCTCAGCCAGGGGTCAGCCAGCCCCGCTCTGGGAAAGGTCCCATATTCAGACACATGAGCGCAAACAAATGATCTTTTAATTTGCTCCAATCACAGAACTGACAGTTCTCTCTCTCTCTCGTTCTCTCTCCACCTCTCCACCCCCACCCCACTTTTTCGCCCTCTCTTTCTTTCTCCCCCTTCCTCTGTCTGTTCCAACCCTGTTTCTTTTTCTTTCCCTCTGTTCCCACCTTCTGTCTGCTCTCTTCCGCTCTGCGTTGTCCATCTTCATCTGTCTGTCTATCTGTCTGAGCCACTGAGAGCAGGATAGCAGGGTGCTCAGTAGGGGTTGGTGTCGTGTGCAATCAGCTAGGGTTCTCAGTGGGGACAGCACCCTCTAATTGGTCTCAACTCAAACACTCCCTGAGACACAAACTGATGATTGGGGTATTATGTGTGGTTTGCGTATTATCAGGGCCTTACATGCAACAGTCCCTGGACCTCACCCACAACCTCAGAAACACACTAAAAGACAGGATCTTCATCATCTCTGCTCTGCTCTCCCTGCTCTGTCTTCATTTTGTCCCTATTAATCCTCCCAGAAATGGGAGCCAGAGTCATAGGAACTCTTCACGTTTGGCCATAATCTTTTAATGTGGCGTACTTTAAGCCTAAGTGAGCCCATTTGGAGTGACTGTGCGCAGACTAGGATTCTCCCTATCTGTTATCTGCACAAGTGTTACTAATGGTTTTATCAATTAGGCCTCGTCCAATAACTGCATGCCTGTGATCTCCTTTAAATACAACCCGTGCAGTGCTGATTTGTGTAGTTAATGAGTGTGTGGATGTGTGTCGGACTGTGTGTAGTCTCTCTCTCTCTCTCTCTCTTTTTTCAACTCTCTCTCTCTCTGTCTCTCTCTCTCTTCCCTCTCTTTCCTGTAAGGTCTGATGTGCTTCTTCAGAAGATCCTAATGTGATGTGTACCCTAGCTGAGTGTATGTTCGCTTCCTAAAATGAGATGGTCAAGTCCAGGCTAGAGTGCCATGTTCTAACGGATCATATCCTTCTGAATGAAAAGCATCACACTTATCACACAGATGTACCCCTCAGTCATTGCTCAAAATAGGAAAAACTGGAAATATTGATCACTGTATTGTATGTATGCTTTGCGTAAATCTATATATATCAGCACTTTTATCCCTTTCTTTCCCTTAACCTCTGTACTTACCCTAGTTTTTATTTTTTCCCTTCCCCTCTTTTCCTCCCTGTAGACTCCACAGTGCAGAAATAAATAGTTTATTGTTGATTTGCTCTGTCTTCATGTAAATGATTTAACGGGGACAATGTTATTCCTGTGGGTCCTGACCTTGTCTCTCTCTCGCTCTCTCTCCCTATCTCTCTCGTCCTCTCTCGATCCCTCTCTTGCTCTCTTTTTCTCTCCATCTATCGCTCTCTCTCTTCCTCTCTCTCTCTCTCTCTCTCTCTCTCTCGCTCCCTCTCTCTATCCCTGCTGCATTGCCTCCTCCTGTGGGCTGGACACTCTGTCCTTGTGGCTCTCCCCCCGTCTCCCCCTCCCCACCCCATCCTCCCCACTCTCCCCCCTGCCCTCCCCACTCTCCCCCCTGCCCAGACCCTGTGTGTGTGATAAATTATTCGTGGGCATGCTCCGAGGGCCCAGGGCTGCTCATTCCTACACACAGAGGGGCCGCATTGATCCGGCCTGTGGTTCAACTTAATTGGAAACACAGTTATGCCTACTAGCTAGAGACACACTCGAAAACATATACACACACACACACACTCACTCAGAACAAACACACACACATATGCATACGCACAAGTATACACAGCACCAGCAATATACTCCAGCATGCACACACAGATTCACACGAAACATCCTCCCCTATTAGGGGGCAAAAAAGAAACACAGAACATTCGCTTGGAAATCGCTCTTACAGATATCACACACTCACAGCTCCTAAACTCGCCAGCATGCACACATGCACACGCAGACACACACGTAAACACACACACGCACGCGCGTGCCTGCACACACTCACCACGTGCACACACTCACCACGCGCGCACACACACACACACACACAGAGAGACACACATGCACGCTCAAGCATGCACGCACGCACACCCTACACCGTTAAACATGCATGCTATTCCTAACCAGCAGCAGTAAAGAGGAGTAACAGTACACAGTGGAGTAATAAGAAGGCCAGGGTTATTGATCTGCCCAGCACACTGACTATCATACAGCTAATAGATTACATCAGACGCATCAGAGCAGTCAAGTCAATGAGGGGTGATCCTATTAACTGGGGATTTGTAAACAGTTGTGTGTTCACTCACTCAGACGTCTGCTCAAGGTTTGGGAGAGTTTGTGGGGCTTGGCAAGTGGACAGAGGGTGGGTGCGATGGGGGGTTTTGGGGCATATTTAGTAGTTCTGTCTCTGGCTGTCCTGGGTAAAATGCCAGGAGGTTTTCTGAGCTTTCTGAGGTTGTTTCTGCTGTGGCCCAAACCCTGCTCATGCCTGTAGGGGGAAAACAGAGATGTGGTGCCAAAACAGAGAGAAGGAAAGAGAGAGAGAGGGAGAAAGAAAGAGGGGGGGAGAGAGAGAAAGAATGAGGGGGAGAGAGAGAGAAAGAAAGAGGGAGCGAGAGGGAGAAAACAGACTCACAAATAGACAGAGAGAAATGAAATCAGGTTCCCAGCCAATAGTGTGTTTTTAAGTGCAAAATGCCCTTTTCCAAATAAATAGATCTGTGTCACTGTGTGCTAAGGGACAGCGAAACCCACGCCAGGGTTCAATAATTAATTCCCGAGTCGAGGGTTTTGGAGAGGCGCTGATTGGGATGATTTTTTTTATTCTGTTATGATACAAAGGAGGTCGTTTGAAGTAATTTGTCCCAGAGAGAGCAGCTTGGAATACCATACAGGCTTTGATTTAGCAAAGCAAATGTAATTTAGTTTGCTTTATGCAAACCAGTCGGGGCCGGGGGGGGCTTCTCTGATTTCACCGGAGGGGTGGGGGGTGGAGGGGGCGTGGGGGAGACCGTGCACGTTAACCGAATCACGCCACAGCACTGCCTATATTTACTACAGAACATACACACACATACACACACTGTGAGCAACAGTTCAAAAGTACAAAGCCAAGCTCCCCACTCTGGATCCCTTTGAAATCAAAGCTCAAAATAATGGATTGTGCTGTGCTCTCCCTTTTTTAAATGTTTGATATTTTCTATTATTAGTGGTATTACTCCTATGGTGTACTGTAGCACTCGCCGGTTGCACTTGCTGGTTGCCAGTGTTTTGTTTGTTTTGTTTTCTATTGTAAAGGAAAGCTTTTTGAAAGCATTATCCCCCTATATGTGATAGAATTGGTTTGGTTGGACTGAGCCTGATATTTCCTGCCCATAGATTACATCTTCCAGCACCACAAATGGGTGTTGCATTACGGATGTTCTTGTATTAACCATGGCCATGGGATTGTCATATGACTGTAAGTCGCTCTGGATAAGAGTGTCTGCTAAATGACATACATATAAATGTCAAATTACAGTTGTATAGAGCAGGTAGAACCTCATTCCACAATTGAAACACATGCTTGTTGTCTAAATGGGATTTGTTTACGAGCCACTATTTTGAAACCGAAACACTGGACATTGTAGTTGGATATTGTACAGTTTAGCTACAAGCTGATCGTGTTCTGTAAAGGACACCAACGTGTACAGTATGTGAGCTTGATACGGCGTCGCCACAACCGTAATAAACACCTTTAATCAACTTTGCTGTGCTTTCGCGTAGCAGACATGACAGCTTCTCTTTGGCTGTCGAAGCCGACACCAGTGCTACCTAGTCCGAGAACTTAATGTTAGAGATGGGTGGTCAACACCGTTTTTAAGTTCCATTCAAGTCTATTTTCTTAGCCAGCGATAATGAGTGGATAAAGGGAGAAAACCCAATTTCCTTTCTGCTTTTTTATATCCTGAAAAGGCTCTCCTTGACGACCCTTTGGTCTTTTGTTAGAGAGAACGGAGCTAATATCCTCTAGCTCTCTGTGCAGTTTAAAGGTCTTAATTGGATTCCATTAGTATATTGCTTGGCATGACACTTGAGTCTGCTGTATTAGAATACCCTGCTCGGGATTAAAAGTATCCTCTGTTCATTCTTTCCGCCAGCCCCTTTGTTACGTCTCCAATATACTTCGTTGAATTCTTAGTTTTCGCCAACTTTATTAAGCTTGAAATGACTTAAACATATTATTTTACTTGTAGAGGATGTGCAGTAATGGGCACAATGGCAGGCCCAAATCATGTGCACTTATTCATGTGTGTGTCCACTTTCTATGCTAAGCCAAATATACATGTGTTTCATACCAAATCGTGTATAGCCTACATGTGTTTTTGTGTATCTTCAACTCCCTCTAGATTTCATCATAAAGGAAGGAATGCTTCTTGCTGTGGTTTGATGGAGTGTACAATACACATATTGTACATTCATGTATTTGATTGTATTCGTCTTTATCTTCCCAGTCCTGACTTGACATGGTGGGATGTGCAGCATCTGATCGCCATGACAGCCAAGGTCCCCGCCCCCAAAGAGCCAGGATTTTGTGTCAACGGAGCAGGGTACCACATCCATGACAGGTACTAGTTACACACACGGTGTAAACACACCACACACATCATGTATACCACATATACTGTACTGTAGCCAGTGTTGGGATTAGTTACTTGGGGAAAGTAATGTATTACATATTACTCGTTGCGTTTAACAAAAGTAACATGTTACTTAACAATATTACTTTGTGTGGAAATGAATGTGTGAGATTACTCATTATATTACTTTGCGTTACTTTCCTGATAAATTGTTTGACTATCGGGGGGAGCAAGGCGAGCTACTTACTAACTCAGGTTTGATAACTGGTTTCTCCTTTCATCTGTGGCACTGCTTTCCTGTGCTACTCTACACGTGCTGCTTAATTATCCATATATACTATTAGCCAAAGATCTGTACAGATTTACTAACTTTTCATTCTAAATCTTTCTCTAGAGCCTCCATTTCTGGTTATAGACCGCACGGACATGGACCCATAGAGACGTATAGATGACACACGTGCCACTATCACAGAAGCAATCAATGGCAAAGAGCAGAGGTTAACCCTCTATACATTTTTATGGAGGTAGCTGTCATGACAAACAGCCTTTCTCCACTCGCTTGCGAGAACTAAATTAAGTTGAGATCGGATAATGGAAACGCGCCCAGTAGAGATAGGATTCTGAAAGTAACGCATGCATTAGTTGACAATGTAACTGTAATAATATTACCCAATTTTAAAAAAAAGAACACTACTTTACTCCGTTACTCATAAAAGTAATCTGATTACATAACCTGTTACTTTTGTAACACATTACCCCCAACACATTACCCCCAAGCCTACAAACAACGCACATACTACAGCCATTGACATATCATGAACATGACACATAGACGCATGCACACACGCACAGAAACACACACACACAGAAACACACACAAACACATACGAACTAGGGACATATGTTACATACACCACACACCTATGGAAAACACACACGCTACAGCCAAACAGTCCCACAGACAACACCTGTACCCTACACAACACACCCTACACTACAGACAACACATATATATACCTCAGATACTACACCATACTACTGATATTACACCCACATTGTAAAACAGACACCTGAATAAATTATTTTGGCAGGGCAGAAGTAGCGTTGTTAGTGTCACCATTCATGTGTCTGACGAGTGTGTCTGAGCGTGTATAGATGCTGTGATTTACTGCACCGAGCAGGGCTCAGGAAAATGAAAGCCTTCTCTCCTAATGAGGGGCGGCAGGTAGCCTAGTGGTTAGAGTGTTGGGCCAGTAACCGGAACGTTGCAAGATCAAATCCCCGAGCTGACGAGGTAAAACTCTGTTGTTCTGCCCCTGAACAAGGCAGTTAACCCACTGTTCCTAGGCCGTCATTGAAAATAAGAACTGACCTGCCTAGTTAAAAAAAGTGCAGAGTGAGAGAGGCTGTAAGCGGCAGGCTCCTCCAGATGTCGTATAAACACTTTTACAACGCCTTCACAATGTCAGCCGGGCAATGGCATTGCAGTAATCAGTCTAGAGTTGTAATGTATTTTTGCTCTCTCTCCTCATCTCTCTCTCTCGAAATCTCTCTCCCCCTTGCTCCCCTCTTTTCTTATCTCTCTCCCCCTTTCACTGCATCTTTATCAGTCACTCTCTCCCTTCATCTCTGTACTTTATCTTTCTTTCTTTCCATCTGTCTTTCTGTCTCCGCCTTTCTACTGTATTTCTTTCTCTCTCTCCTTCCTTCCTCTCTCTCCTTCCTTCCTCTCTCTTTCTTTCGGTCTAATCCTTCTCTCTCTCTCTCTTGGCGATATATACAGTATAATAAAACAGATTATAACCAGTCTGTTTCTCTGAGAAGAATAGATTAATTAGATTATAATGATTCATCACATCACAATGCAGTTGTTGTTGAAATGTATAAATTTAGGTAATGTGGCTGAGGACTGGTAATGCCCTGATCATATTGTTGCTCTGTTCTCAGTAATTACAACTAATGGTTTATTGCTGGGATAAAGACCGTCAGAGCAGTGCATGGGTTTAGGGTCACTTAACATGGGAGATGGGGATGAAATACAACATATCTTAAAGCTAAGAGGAGATATTGTATTGCAGTAGAAATTAGGGGAGAGTGTGATGATGCGGGCTATTGCCTCAATCACATAAACATGTTTTTCTTCAGGTCAAGAACAGTTTTATTCTACGATGGTAAAGTGTATTGAAGACGATTGGGGAAAAACATGGTTAACAAAACAGAAACAACATCACAAATTCACACGACACATTAAAGATGGCAAACGTATGAGTCTTCACAAAGAGGTTATGGTGTAAGGAAGTCCGTTGCGTAGGGTGTGGGATCTGGGAGGGTTTTTTTCCTCTGCTTCTCTGAGGATCGGTTTACTTTTCAGGAACGATTGTCGGGGTTGTAGCTGAGTTATAGCTGCGTTGGGAGGAGTATTTCTGCGCATGATATATGTGTATGTGTTGTGTACGTGTGTAGTTTGTAGTTTAGTTTAACAAGGTAGGCTAAAGGTTTCATTGGGGACATGTGTGTGCTGTATTGAGGACAGATGGCTGTTGTGATAGGAGCAACTGCATGGCTTCTAGGGTTGCGATAGAATAGTTGTTTCACAGGAGGTTGATGTAGAGGAGAAAGGGGGGCGGGTGTATACCCAGAACTCCATCTGTGTGACCTCCATATAGACTACGGAGCTTTAGAAACACTGATGGCGTAGACCGACCCCCAGCTCCCATCGCCACGGCGACAATAAACATGTCAGCCGCCACACGCCAGCGCAATCTGCAATCAGATTTACTGTGCATGAAATATGGCGGCGCTTTTATTGGTCTAAAGGCTTGTCACTCATCATTTATTGTCTGTTGCTAGGCCTGCTGGGATGTCAGTGAGTTGCCTGCCCCCTCTGGAGCAAGAGAGAGAAAGAGAGAGAGAGAGGGGGAGAGAGGAAGCGGAAAAGGAGGCGCAGAGTGAGCGAGGCAGAAGGAGGCGCAGAGAGAGAAGGGGGCAGAGATTGGAAGAAGGGAGGGGGAAGAAATAGAGAGAGTGATGGAGCTGGAGAAAAAAAGCAAAAAATAACATGCATCCATCCTATTTCATTGTGAAATGGGTTTATCAGGTTGACAGAGTAACAGTGTCAGTGCAAGCCCAGGTCCATACAAATGAAGCTGCTCTGGCACCCTCTCATACAGCTTTGTATTCCTTTGAACACTGACACCTATTGATCATGTGGTTGACAGTGGGAAAATGTATCTCTGGTTAGTATCTTCACTTGAAGTGTCTGACCCAGAAATAGCACGTCGAGGTGTGTCAGCACTTGGAGAGGATATAGTCCAAAGCACTGCACGTCCAAACAGGCTTCATTTCCTTTAATCTCTTTGGATAGAATAGGTAAAACTATTGTAATTACACCGTGGAAGATTGGATGGAAAATAATTGAGAGAAAAGATCAAAGAAATGGTGCCGTCCCTGCAAAGACAAAGTGAATATCAAGGAGAATGAGAAGCGAAATGGTATAAAAAAAATAAAAAAAACGAAAGAAAAAATGAGAAGATTCCAATCCCCCTTTTTGAAAAATGATGCTCCGCTCATGGAGAACTATTAGAATGTTTACATTTGCGGCATTTTGTTCCATATCAAAATAATTAATTGCCTCCGTTTTCAAATTAAAAGTACATTACAATGCAATTAAGGATGCAAATGAGTCTAGGCCTGTCGCATACAGCCAGAAAAAGTGAGAGACAGAAATAGAGAGAGAATGTGGTGATGCATGAGAGTTGGTGTGCATTGTTGTGTATTAGTGTTAATGTATCTTTGCGTGTGTCTATGTGTGTGTGCATTTGTTTGTGTGCATTTTTGTATGTATGTGTGTGTGTGTGTGTGTGTGTGTGTGTGTGTGTGTGTGTGTGTGTGTGTGTGTGTGTGTGTGTGTGTGTGTGTGTGTGTGTGTGTGTGTGTGTGTGTGTGTGTGTGTGTGTGTGTGTCTTTGAATGAAGAGGATCACATTTGAATTGTGTCCTCTTAAACAACTACAGGGTAATCAGGTCACTCTCCTCATAGTAACTAATGGACCATAGGATGGTACATATCTCTTACACACACTAAGATCCTCCTTGTTTTGTATCTTATAACTAGACATACACATCAATACAAAACACACACAACACAGCACACCGCAAACACTCCTCTCTGTCTTTCCTCCCTCCCTCCCTCGGGCTGTGACCTCCAAGCCAGCGTTTCATGAAAGATGTCTACATCCCTGCAGAACTGTGGACCGTAAAACATAATTTTGCCATAACGTTCCCTCTTTGGAGAGAAAACAGATATAAAAGTATATAGCGTGTGGTTTACTGCGGCCCCTTCACCCATCCTGGCAGCAGCAGCGGCTGATGGATGCTCCGCATCGCCCGCCTTTTAATTGCTCGTAAATTTTTGATCCAGGGGAAACGCCACGTTCTCCTTGTCCCCTTGGCGACATGGGTGACAGAGCAGCTGGAGGGGGACAGGGGGAGGGAAAGGGAGGTGTGTGGGGGGGCTATAAAAGACCCTCACACAGACAGAAGAACCATGAACACCAGAACAGGAGTATCTGGGATAGAAGACAGAATGCAGACCATAGAAACACTGTTAGGGATCTCACAGAGTAGAACACACGATGTAGGCCTGGTTAAGAGGATGTTGCAGACAAACTGATAAACTATGTCAATAATAAGGAGAGTATATGGCGTCCAATATTTATTTCTCCCATCAACAGTTTGAACATGAGAATAGAAAGTTCAAGCTGTGTCTTATATGTTGATTAGTATCAAGTCTCTTTTAATTACATCTGAGAATAATGTTTCATTGTGTGTGTGTGTGTGTGTGTGGGTTGGTCTGGGCCTGTATTGCAAGGGGCTTGTGTACAACTGACACTCCTGTCATTTGGACACACTTTTAAGGGGGTTACGGGCTGGAAGACTGCCTCACCACAAAATAAAACAGATTTTCTTGCTAGCTTGGTTATTTTAAAACGAAACTCCGGATGTTTGCGCAAATTGCCTGCCTCAGAAACCTAAGAGAATTATACGAGAAGGTTGGTTGAAAACTATACACGGAGAGTTCTTTAAGTACTGAAATATAGTCTGCTAAATTTGCATACTCACAGGCGTTGTAGTAAAGTAGTCCTTTAAGTGCCTTTACAGTGTTGACAGTAATGGATGAAAGTGAGCAGTTTGATAAATGACTCATCAGAATTCACATCTCTGTGACTGGTGGGTCCCCAAGTGGAACAGATGTGCATATGGTCTTGTTTTGTTGTGAATTATGTTGAGGTGATTATACAGATACAGTACATCCAGAAGTATTTAGGTTTGCTTGACCATTTCCTGTAGTGTAAAGAAAAACATGCGGTATTGATATAATTGTGAGTGGGGGGTAATCAGAGGTAAAAGTGATTATTAAAACATTCTATAGAAGGAGAGTATCTAAATTAATGACACTTAGGAAATGTGAAGCTTTAATGTGAAATCATGCAAATACCTATACAATTACATCACAATTTGCAACAATTTGAAATGATCAGGTCTAATGATATTTGATACACCTTGTGTATTGGCTCAATATAAATGTGTGCCACTGCATCACTGTGCTAGTACAGTTTACTATGGATAGAGACTGCCTATGAGATTTTCGGGGACTCCTCTGTACCAGACTAGCTTGTTCTTTGAAGGAAACAATTAAATTCTCTCTCACCTCCCTCCCTCCCTCCTCTCCCTCCCTCCCCACTCCCTGTTCTCTGTTCTGCTCTCTGTCCTCCCTGCTGTCCGCCCTGCTGTGTGAGTGTTCTTGGCCAGTCTCATTAGTTAGTGTTCCACTAGGTGGGTCTGTCTATAGTGATCTCTCCTCACATTGATTCTGATCCCTCTACACCCCGCAGCAGCCCTGCATGGCCAACACACACATTGATATTCCACAGGTCACTGTCTAGGGCCAGAGGTTAGAGGTCAGAGGGCACTCTGTAGGCTCACGCTCATCTTTTCAGGCTCATCAATGTTTTGGAGCAAGACAGGGGAGGGGGACGATTGTATCACACACACATACTAACAAAAACACACATACTGTACATACTGTGGGTTGGAACCGATTTAGGGAATAGAACCGAAAGCCGGAAAATAACGTCATTTTCCGAGGAATGGAAACAGATCTGGGAAATGAAAGTGATCTCTAGTGAACCATATTTTTTCATATATTCCTAATATCTAGTATATAATTATGTAATTCAGTGAAGTGCTGATGCTAGTAAAAGCCTAAACACTTTCCATTTCATGTCATGTCATGATGTTCAACGCTTCAGGCCAAGTCCCCTTACATGTCCACGCCACTCTCTCGCTCTCTACCCACCTGTGAAATGTCAGTTGTATATCATTTAGGTTTCAACCCCATATACATACACACCTGCATGGACGCACACACACATACTGTACACACACTTCCACTCGACCGACACACAATGGCCAGGGCCTGTTCTGCTGGCCACAGAGGGAGAGAGATGGGTTACCATGATCAACCTCACCAGCATCACCCCCAATTACTCATTCTCTTAAAGGCCTATTAAAACATAATTGCGCAGCGATTTACATCCAAGTTAATGTGGCCCCGGATAATGTATTATTTTCCATAAGCCTTTTTCTTTTGTGTTGGCCAGAAAAGGAGAGAGCGACTGTAATTTCCTGAGTCATGAGGAAAAGGCGCGTTGGCAGCAGAGTGTAATTGTTTAAACCCCCTCGCAGACACCTTCCAGTCGCCCCCTTTTAATCCTCGTTATCGCTCTCATTAGCCCGAGGTCAAAGGTCACCCAGCGCCCCAGAAACACAAACACAGGCACCGTGGAGGGGCGGTAGAGGGGGGTCCTTCTCCTATCCGTACTCTCTACTGCGGCTCTACCGAGGATGCATCTTCCACCCCTGCTTAGGGCATAGGATGTGTGTGTTGGAGGCTAGTTGAGCCACCTCTGCCTTCACCTCTGCTTGTGATCTGTCTGCAGGAATCAGGACCTTGTTTTCCCCCCAGTGTCCCTCTCTAATTGAAGCTAATAATGATCAATTTAAGTAATTAAGTGCTTTGCCTGCTTGGATGAGGGCTGGCTGGTGAATGCATTTGCAGAGCAGGGCTGCACTTGTCTACCTTCCCTGCTGCTACCGGTGGGGCTGTGGATGGAGGATGGAGCTGAGGGTAGGGTTTGAGGTTCCAG
>NC_092089.1:55722295-55742295 GCF_045679555.1 Salvelinus alpinus | reverse complement strand
CTCATGTACTACACTATAGATGACAGATGTGTTCTAATCTATGGTATCAAGGACTAGTTACTTTGCTCAGCAACAAAAAACAAACGAAAAACACTTGGGACCTTGAACGGAATCCTCTGCCAAGTTTTTGGCACTATGCTCACTCACAAGGGCACCAGCCTTCCGAGGGACCGGGGCTTGGTGTGCATCCAACAAAAGCGTCCCCCAGAATTTCATCTTCAAACCCACTTTGAATTTGTGTTTGAATAACACTCAGGCGACAAATCAAAATATGTTGAATGCTAAGAATGAGGTCACCTGCTATTGATCCGTAAAATGTTCCTAGATAAGTCTCCTTGTATAAAGGGATGTTTGCACTGTTGTTTCTTTGAGTGATGGGCCCAGTGATGGACGGTCATTTTGCTGCCCTCTCTTTCTCTCTCTCTCTCCTTCTCTCTGAAGACACTGTACCAGGGCCTGTGCCAAACCCATAATTTTCTCCTGCCAGATATTTCATTAAACTTTTAACTCTTTGCAAGGTAATTCACTTGACATTTCAGGAGGAGGGTTTTAAGCACTACTTATTGTTGCCTCTGCAATTTACTGTCAGATGGACACTTGTCTAATAAATCTCCAAAAGCCATTTCAAGGAAACCTCAAAGGAGTGTCAAATGCTGTGAAAACCATCAATATTTCAGTCCAATAAATTGTATTGTGTGTCTTACAATTAACATTTAAACCAACAAAGGAGGAAAGTGTTTTATGGCAAGGCCTTGCCTTGCCTGTGTAGGTCCCAGTGGCACTGATTTAATTAAGACCTCTTGTCTTAATTACTTAATAAGCCTAATTGTAACATTTCTGGAGAGAGGTATTTGGCTGTAAGTGAGATGAAAATCGGTGGAATTGAGTAAGTCCATTTGTTATTTCATTTAAGTCCAATGTTAATCAAATCAGTGTACGTGTGTGTCGTACAGCTCGGGGAGATGTTTGATCACTGTGGGATTTGTCAGGACCTCCAATCCTGCATTAAACACATACTGCTGTGGATCATGATACATACGACAATGATACATTGTCATTGTTACCCGCCATTCATAGACAGATGTGTGGAGGAGAGGGGGTGAGGGGAGGGTGAGGAGTGGCGGCTCGCCGTGTCACTGCGGCGATAAGCAGGGCCGAACCCACCAATCACATGGTCTGCCGCTGGCGCATTCCTGGCCACTTAATTAGGGGTTGTTGGTACCACAGAAGGTGTCACCAACCTTTTCACTGGGAGAACAGATGGTGTCCTTTTTCTGAGGTCCTGCCAATGCCCACTCTCCCGCGCTCCTGGGAAAATGACCTAACTCAAAGGCAGCTGCTTAGTCCAGCTTGAGTGATTCTTTAGTGACACTTCTATTGAGGCCTTAGCAGTGCGTACCACTGCAGAGAGAGGGGGGAGAGACCAAGTGGACTGTATCCTTTACCAGTCGTTAGTTCTGTGTTTTTACAATGTTATGATATACGGAGTTATATTAGGCTTCCGTATCAATGTTTCTTAGACACGGACTGCAGAAAGAAAGTGAGGGTCGTACCTCAAAAGTGCGTGACGAGTTCACAATCTGCATGTGGAATCACCTCCCCCCACCACAACCAGATGGTGTGAATGTCAACAGAGAATGGTCCTGTCCTAGGCAGGACTGTCTGGGGAACAAAAAGTGAAAGGGTTCCTCGACAGTTACAAAGAGGGGCCATGGAGAGACTGTGAGGGGAGGGGCCTGAGTCCTAATAGATAAAAAGAACAGGAGAGTTGTGAGAGGGCAGAACTTGTCATTGGGGAGTAAAAGGAGATGCAGAGAATCTGAGGCTGCAGATTGGTCTGGAAGGGTTCTGGAGGGGGTCAGGGTTTTACATGCCCCATGCTGGGTGGACAGAAGATGGCCTGTCACTCATTCGTCAGCTTGACTCAGACTGGGGAACCAGAGGGTTGAATAGAACGTATGGGACCATACAGCGCAGGCAGAATCACAGGGTCACATGACTGTTTTGTTGTTGGAGGCTAGGGATATCTAGTTTTCCTGCATATGGTATATCTTTTGATTTTTAAATACATTTTGCACTTTGTAAGTTTAGTTTTAATGTTAGCTCTTGGGATTTTTGTTTTGCATTCATACCCTTTCGTATAAGACTTGTGAAAGAAATGCAAATGGTTATACAATAGGAATAATGTTGTTTTTTTTGTTGCTGATTAATAATTTATTTCAAGAAAGGTGAAAATATATGTATATAAAATTTGGCATAAGTGAAAATGTATGGTAGGAAAAACACATTTTACTCAGGTTTTATGTTATAGTCAGGTGATTCTTCCGATGCAGTGTATTATATCCCCCGTGTTAGTCGAGGGATCTCAACTGATGGCTGAGTGGGGAGTTTCACTGGAAACAGGCTCAGCTCAGTTCAGCTGTAGCATTTTATTGGCGTGGCAGGACATAAACTATGTCATTTTCATCATGTTCTATAGTGGGTAAACCTGTTTCCTACTGCTTTTTCTATCAGATATATGTCTGCACAGTTTTATGGTTGTGGATTTGGGTCCAACCCTGATCGATCTATTGAAGCTTGGGATTTAATAGCTGCACAGCGCCCGGTTCAGGGCAATGGGGAGGAAGGTATATTTAATCACTAAACAGGAGAAAGGTGACAGGCCCCGGTCGCTAACAATTTCTGTTTTATGAGGAGGAGCAGAAGCACGGCCCACACAGTCACACACTGTGGTGTTAGGGCACGATGGATGGAAGACAGGCCTACAATAGCACAATGGGTCTTTGCTATCAATTATTTTTTGAAATCCGGAATTTGACTTGTCATACATCAAAGATTAAACCTGCTAGTTTAAGTTTAACTGTTTAAAAGTACTATCGTGTAAATACTGCCCACAGTATTCAAATGAACCCAAATTATCTTGTCCCAGACGACTACAGTCGTCACGTCTACTCCTGCTCCCACTCTCTGGTGCTCCATGCCGCCAGTTTATTCATTATTACACACACCTGCCACCATTGTTACGCGCACCTGCGCTTCATGAGACTCACCTGGACTCCATCACCTTCCTGATTACCTCCCCTATATCTGTCACTCCCTTTGGTTTTTACCCAGGTGTTATTGACTCTTTCATGTCTGTACACTACTCGCGTTTCTTGTTTTGTTCTATGTTCCGTTATTTGTTAAATTCTCTCCCTGTACTTGCTTCCCGATTCTTAGCGTTCACGTTATAAAATAAAGCCTCACCAAAGGGAAGCAACAGGGATTATTATTTTTTTACTGTTGACGTCGGGCCCAAGTGCCGCTGCCGAAGTAACCGGGGATGCCTCAGCCGGCTCGTCAGGCTTCCATGCCTCAGCTGGCTCGTCAGGCTTCCATGCCTCTGCCGGCTCGTCAGGCTTCCATGCCTCAGCTGGCTCGTCAGGCTTTCATGCCTCTGCCGGCTCGTCAGGCTTCCATGCCTCAGCCGGCTCGTCAGGCTTCCATGCCTCAGCCGGCTCGTCAGGCTCCCATGCCTCTGCCGGCTCGTCAGGCTCCCATGCCTCAGCCGGCTCGTCAGGCTCCCATACCTCAGTAGAAACGACTGGCCCGCTCCTGGACATCGGGACAGTCCCTCCGGTCAGCGTCCTGCGGCTGGAGCCGGGCGTCAGGGAGAGGATACTGTCACGTCTACTCCTCCTCTCCGGCGCTCGACATTGGCAGTTTATTCATTATTACCCACCCCTGCCACCATTGTTACGCGCACCTGCGCTTCATGAGACTCACCTGGACTCCATTACCTTCCTGATTACCTCCCCTATATCTGTCACTCCCTTTGGTTCTTTCCCCAGGCGTTATTGACTCTGTTTCATGTCTGTACGCTGCTCGTGTTTCTTGTTTTGTTCTATGTCCCGTTATTTATTGAATTCACTCACTGCACTTGCTTCCCGATTCTTAGCGTACACGTTATAACAGTAGCATCTCTACATGTCTAATGATGAGTCGTGGCTGGTGATTCCGTGGTGGTGATAGTGTGGGATTAGATTCTGTCCATTGAGCATGTTGTTGCTGTTTGGGGACACAGACGGGGTTCTCCGGTCCCCCCTCAGATAGATAGACAGAGCTGAGAGAGATGCGAGGGTAGAGAGAGAGAAAGATTGTTCATTTGTTAAATACTTAACATCTATTGCTTTGGCAACAGTAGCAACCATCCATTCATGCCAATAAAGCATTTATTGAATTGAGAGAGTGCGAGAGCGGGGAGATTGAGCAGCAAAATGACCGTCAGTCACTGGGCCTATCACTCAATGAAATGACGGAGCGCACATCCCTTTATACAAGGAGACATATCTAGGAAAATGTAACTGATCAATTGAAGGTGACTTTGAGAGACTTTGACTTTTTGTCTCACTAATGAGACCTCCTCATAAGAGAGAGAGAGAGGTCCCCTGATATTTTTGGCACTGGGAGCTTATAGAGCACCATTCACCTGTGCCCTGCCATGCTCTCAGACCCCTCCTCCCCCTGCCACTGATGCCCCTTCACTTCCACTAAGCTCATGCTGTGTCTAACGTTGACGCTGAGGGTGTACAGCGCCTTGCCCACCACCTATGCATAAAAGTCAGTAAGTCCTCCGGATCCCCCTGCCAGTCCTCATTCTCTGTTGTCTCTTGCAGTGACGGAAATGGTGGTGGAGAGAGAGCGGATTGACTTATAAATCAGCTCCTTCTCCCCGACTTCGCTGAGAGACAGAGAGGACACGGAGCAAGAGAGCGAGAGAGGTAGAGAGATAGGCTCGTCATCCAAACGAATGACTTTCACTTATTGCAGATTAATGATGGAGCGATGTTAATTACACTACGAGCTCTTTGTCACCCTCTGAGGTTACCACTGGGAATGTTGTGGGAGCGTTACGGCAGCATTCGGCCTAACAAGCGTGATTATTACAGCCTTCGTCTCTGGGAGAGAGGGATGGAGAGTTGGAGGATAGAGGGAAAGAGGGATGGAGAAGCAAGAGAGGGAAAGATGGATGGAGGAGAGACAGAGGGGGAGGGTTTGGTGTGAAGGCAGTCTGGGAGGATAGAGGGGCGTAGGAAAGTGATAGATGGGTGGAGGACAGAGGTAAAGAGGAATAGAGGAGAAAGAGAGATGCAGAGAGATAGAGGTGGGTGGGAATGAGGCAGAGCTGTTTAAGGGAAAGCCATTGTGTGGCGACGGCCTGATCGTGGCGGTAAAGAGTGAATAATGGGGCTTGATTACAGTCCATGAACTGCACATCGTTCAGAATCAATCGTCGAGCACAATTACAGGAGCGCCAACAGCAACCCTCTCTCTCCCCGGACAGAATAGGAAGTGATTGTGTCAGAGTACAACATCATCCTCCTGAAAATGACTTGTTGCCTCCTCGTATGGAACCATTAGAGCAGGTGCACCCACACCCACAAGCATTTCCTTATGCACTTAGGACACACACACCTTCTAAAAAGCTTTCACAGTCACCTTAAAAACTTCTTATGGCTGCAGGGGCAGTATTGAGTAGCTTGGATGAAAGGTGCCCAGAGGTGCCCATAGTAAACTGCCTGCTCCTCAGTCCCAGTTGCTAATATATGCATATTATTATTAGTATTGGATAGAAAACACTCTGAAGTTTCTAAAACTGTTTGAATGATGTCTGTGAGTATAACAGAACTCATATGGCAGGCAAAAACCTGAGAAGAAATCCAAAGAGGAAGTGGGAAATCTGAGGTTGGTCGATTTTCAACCCAGCCCCTTTTGAATACACAGTGGGATATGGATCTGTTTGCACTTCCTACGGCTTCCACTAGATGTAAACAGTCTGTAGAACCTTGTCTGATGCCTCTACTGTGAGGTGGGGCCGAAGGAGACAGGAATTAGTCAGGTCTACCATGACCTGACCATGCTCTGACCATGCGCGTTCACATGAGAGGGAGCTCTGTTCCATCGCACATCTGAAGTCAATGGTATTCTCCGGTTGGAAAGTTATTCAAGATTTATGTTAAAAACATTCTAAAGATTGATTCAATGCATCGTTTGACATGTTTCTACTGACTGTTACGGAACTTTTTGACATTTCGTCTGATTTTAGTGAACGCGCTTCCTGACTTTGGATTTGTTTACCAAACACGCTAACAAAAATAGCTATTTGGTCATAAATGATGGACATTATCGAACAAAACAAACATTTATTGTGGAAGTGGGATTCCTGGGAGTGCATTCCGACGAAGATCAGCAAAGGTAAGTGAAGACTTATAATACTATTTATGAGTTTTGTTGACTGCACAATTTGGCGGGTAACTGTATGGCTTCCTTTTGTGGCTGAACACTGTTCTCAGATTATTGAATATTGTGCTTTTGCCGTAAAGCTTTTTGAAATCTGACACAGCAGTTGCATTAAGAACAAGTGTATCTTTAATTCTATGTAAAACATGTATCTTTCATCAAAGTTTATGATGAGTATCTATGTTATTAGACGTGGCTCTCTGCAATTTCTCCGGATATTTTGGAGGCATTTCTGAACATGGCGCATGGTAAACTGAGGTTTTTGGATATAAATAGGTCATCAAAGGTCATCAAAGGTTAGTGATTCATTTTATCTCTATTTCTTCTTTTTGTGACTCCTGTCATTGGCTGGGAAAATGGCTGTGTTTATCTGTGATTTTGCGGTGACCTAACATAATCGTTTGTGGTGCTTTTGCTGTAAAGCCAATTTGAAATCGGACACTTTGGTGGGATTAACAACAGGATTACCTTTAAAAAAAATTGTTTGAATTTGGCGCCCTGCACTTTCACTGGCTGTTGTCATATCATCCCGTTAACGGGATTGCAGCCATAAGAAGTTTTAACATGCACATTCACACACTTCACACACCACATAACGCTGCATCAATTAAAGCACATTAGAATAAAATCTACTCAGACAAAGACTGACTGGTGACTGTACACATGGACACACAAAAGCAATATGATACTGATGGTCCTTGTCTAACAATGTGTTTGCCCTGGTCTCAGGTATGGGTTTGGGGTTTTGGATGCAGGGCTGATGGTGCAGCAGGCCTTACAGTTCCTGGCTGTTGCCCCTCACAGGAAGTGCACACAGGAAGTCACTCTTGACCCCATCCGGTGCTGTCACAATGCTATAGCATCCATTTAAAAACATATTGGTGCATAGGAAGGCTAAGAATTGTGTGTGTGTGTGCTTGCATGCGTTTGTGTCAGTATGTAAATTGAAAATGTTTTGTTTTTGGCTGCATTCTCCTTTCAGAAAGTGTTGGTCAGGGCATCGCTGCAAGTGTGATTGATGGATGTGTTGCCATGGGAATGTGCTGTAAACAGGAGCAGGCTGTCAGTCTTTTAAAGCTCGGCAGCAGCTCACTCTGCGATGTGCCATTGTCACACCAGATGTGCTGTGTGAGATGAACGGGGGCGGATGGGTGTACACTTAATCTGTTTATTTAAGTCATTCATCTAATACTAATACTAATACTCCCCCACCTCTCTCTCAAACATACACACACAATTGTCTCTCTCTCTTTCTATCACATACTCTCTGTCTTTGTCTCCCTCTCTCTCATACTCACGTACACACGCGAGGTGAAGGTGAGTCTCAGCAGTGTGTGTCGTGGTGACCTCTCCATAGCCCTGGTGTCCCCGGCGGGCACAGTGTCCCTGCTCCTGGCCACGCGGCGCAACGATGCCTCGGCCGCTGGCTTGAGGAACTGGACCCTGATGAGCGTTCAGTCCTGGGGGGGACACCCTCACGGCGTCTGGACACCCTCACGGCGTCTGGACACTCAAGGTCAGCTGCAGTTCTTTACCATGTTTACATCCCCCAGAGAACTTTAAATTCACCTCACACAGCAAATTCACGAGTGTACATTTAACTCAGAAAGGGTTACATTCATCACTTCGACAGTGTTCATATAAATAATTTGAATCTAGTTAAATGAACACTTTTGAGACTAACCTCAGTTCATCCCAATGTCCCATGTTGTGTGTGTGCATGTGTAGGTCAAATGGGAATCAGGCCTTGTAAAACGTTGGAGGGTTATAGATTTTAAAAAAGCTGGCGAGAGGAAAGGGACCCCCCCCCCCCTACACACACACACAGACAGACAGACACACACACACTCACGTCCTCCTGCAGATTTACTGTCCCCTTTGTGACCAATTACTCAGGCCCAACGCTGTGGAGACACAGAGAAGACGGCAGAGCGACACACAGGCTAGAGTCACAGTGCTCAACACACATTAACACTGGGAGTTGACGATGCTTGGCACAGCTCGGCACAGCTTTTAAAACCTGTTATGGCTAGGGGTTCCGCTAGCGGAACTCAAAAAATTCACAAGTGCAATACACCAAAGTAAAGCTTAACTTCTTGTTAATCTAGCCATCGTGTCAGATTTCAAAAAGGCTTTACAGCGAAAGCACACCATGCGATTATGTTAGGTCAGCGCCTAGTCACAAAACATACAGCCATTTTCCAGCTAAAGAGAGGAGTAACAAAAAGCAGAAATAGAGATGAAATTAATCACTAACCTTTGATGATCTTCATCAGATGGCACTCATAGGACTTCATGTTACACAATACATGTATGTTTTGTTCGATAAAGTTCATATTTATATCCATAAATCTCAGTTTACATTGGCACGTTATGTTCAGTAATATTTTGCCTCGAAAACATCCGGTGAATTTGCAGAGAGCCACATCAATTTACAGAAATACTCATCATAAACTTTGATGAAAGATACAAGTGTTATGCATAGGATTAAAGATAAACTTCTCCTTAATGCAACCGCTGTGTCAGATTTCTAAAAAGCTTTACGGCAAAAGCACACCATGCAATAATCTGAGTACAGCCACCAAAACAAGCCATACGGATACCCGCCATGTTGTGGAGTCAGTAAAAGTCAGAAATAGCTTTATAAATATTCACTTACCTTTGATGATCTTCATCGGAATGCACTCCCAGGAATCCCAGTTAAACAAGAAATGTTTGTTTTGTTCGATAAAGTTCATCTTTATGTCCAAATACCTCCTTTTTGTTCGCGCGTTTAGTTCACCAATCCAAATGCACAAGGAGCGAGCACAAAGTCCAGACGAAAAGTCAAAAAAGTTGCATTGAAGTTTGTAGAAACATGTCAAACGATGTATATAATCAATCTGTAGGATGTTTTTATCATAAACCTTCAATAATGTTTCAACCAATTCCTTTGTCTTTAGAAATGAAAGGGAACGGAGCTCGTGCTCACGGCCGCGCACGATCAACAACTCAAGGCTTTCATCCAGACCCCTGGTTGAAACAGCTCTTATTCGCTCCCCTTTCACAGTAGAAGCCTGAAACAACGTTCTAAAGACTGTTGACATCTAGTGGAAGCCTTAGGGAGTGCAATCTGACCCCATTTACACTGTATATTGGATAGGCAATCACTTGAAAAACTACAAACCTCAGATTTCCCACTTCCTGGTTGGATTTTTCTCAGGTTTTCACCTGCCATATGAGTTCTGTTATACTCATAGACATCATTCAAACAGTTTTAGAAACTTCAGAGTGTTTTCTATCCAAATCTACTAATAACATGCATATATTAGCTTCTCGGCCTGAGTAGCAGGCAGTTTACTCTGGGCATGCTTTACATCCAAACGTGAAAATACTGCCCCCTAGCCCAAAGAGGATTTATTAACACACTGCTAATCAGCACACACAGCACACAACACAACTCTTGCCCTTAACTTACAGCAGCTTACTGTAAATCAGCCGACAGACAGCACATACTGTTTGTATGCATACACACATACACACACACACTCAACACGCAAAAACTTACTGTAACTCAGCACACAAACAACACACACACCAACACGTTTACAGTAAACATGAACACAAATATGAATACAACGCACACTTTGCACTACACACTTGGCCACTGAGAGAGGGATGCCTTAACACACAGACTAGGTGAGGATTTAACACAGCTATCTCCTGTATCTGTGTTTTACTCAAGGACAGTGGAGGGTGTGGAGGAGGCTGGAGGGGTGTTTCTGGCAGGACTGGAGATAGTCTTTATTGATTTGTCATGATGACAATTGTCAAAGAACATGGTGGTGAAAGAGCTAGATGGAATTGAAAGAGAAAAAGGAAGGCTCCGCGCCGTGACCTTCCAGCACGCTGAAGGATATCACCGCAGGGCAGTAAACGCTTTAAGACATGGTAGACTCTCTCTCTCTCTTTCTCTATGAGCTCACACTCTCTCTCCTCACTCTCTCTCCCCCTCTTTTTCTCGTTCTCTGAGCACATTCTCTCTCTTTGAGCTCTCTCTTTTTCTGTCTCCACTCTCTCTATACTCTATACTGTGTTTTTCTCTTTCTGCACTCTCTCTCTCTCTCTCTCTCTCTCTCTCTCTCTCTCTCTCTCTCTCTCTCTCTCTCTCTCTCTCTCTCTCTCTCTCTCTCTCTCTCTCTCTCTCTCTCCCGCTTCCTCCTTTCTCTCTCTCAACCTGCCCAGTCTCTAACCCGCCTCCGTAATAGCCCAGAGTAGGCAGAGGAAGCTGGCTGGTTTGTTTACACTAGAGTGGGAACATTAGTATATCCCTGCTCAGTAGAACACTGTTGCTCTTCTGCAGTGTGAAACTGAGGTAACGTCACATAGGAAATGAGAAGTACAGTATGACAATTTAGACCCAATTGCTTTGTTTATTGTTGGTTTCTACAACAATAAAGACTAGTACCCATGCATGGAGACACGCACAGAGACAGGCGTGCACACACACACACACACACACACACACACACACACACACACACTGGCACATTGATATCGAACACATATACACACACAGACCGACAAACACACACACACACACACACACACACACACACACACACACACACACACACACACACACACACACACACACACACACACACACACACACACACACACACACACACACACACACACACACACACACACACACACACACCCCTGCTCAACCTCCTCTGGCTCACAACTGCCCCCTCTCTGCCCACTCAGCACACCACAGCCCCTGGTGCCCACACGGATGGCATGGTAGCATGGCATCATAGCACTATGGCTCGGCTCAAGAGTTTTTAGAGGAGAGATCCCTATTCCCAGTCGACTGAATAGAGCTGGGATAGAGAACTAACTGCTGGAGTAATACAATAAGTGTTTTTAGCCTACAACAGTGTGGCTGTCATGGCTGACAGATGATGTACAGTGCCTTCGGAAAGTGTGCAGACCCCTGGAATTTTTCCACATTTTGTAATGTTACAGCCTTGTTCTAAAATTGATTCCCCTCATCAATCTACACACAAAACCCCATAATGACAAAGCAAAAACAGGTTAATAGACATTTATTGATAATTTATTTTAAAAAATGTAAACTGAAATATTACATTTACATAAATATTCAAACACTTTGCTCAGTACTTTGTTGAAGCACCTTTGCAGCGATTACAGCATTGAGTCTTGTTGGGTATGACGTTACAAGCTTGGCACACCTGTATTTGGGGAGTTTCTCCCATTCTTCTCTACAGATCCTCTCAAGCTCTGTCAGGTAGGATGGGGAGCGTTGCTGCACAGCTATTTTCAAGTGTCTCCAAAGTAGAGGTCGACCAATTAATCGGAATGGCCGATTATATTCATAACAATCGGTAATCTGCATTTTTGGACACCGATCATGGCCGATTACATTGCACTCCACGAGGAGACTGCGTGGCAGGCTGCCTACCTGTTATGCGAGTGCAGTAAGGAGCCAAGGTAAGGTGCTAGCTAGCATTAAACGTATCTTATAAAAAACAATCAATCTTAACATAATCACTAGTTAACTATACATGGTTGATGATATTACTAGTTTATCTAGCTTGTCCTGCGTTGCATATAATCGATGCGGTGCCTTTTAATTTGTCATTGAATCATAGCCTACTTCGCCAAACGGGTGATTTAACAAGCGCATTCGCGAAAAAAGCACTGTTGTTGCACCTATGTGTACCTAATCATAAACATCAACGCCTTTCTTAAAATTAATACACAGAAGTATATATTTTTAAACCTGCATATTTAGCTAAAATAAATCCAGGTTAGCAGGCAATATTAACCAGGTGAAATGGTGTCACTTCTCTTGCGTTCATTGCACGCAGAGTCAGGGTATATGCAACAGTTTGGGCCGCCTGGCTCGTTGCGAACTATTTGCCAGAATTTTACGTAATTATGACATAACATTGAAGGTTGTGCAATGTAACAGGAATATTTAGACTTATGGATGCCACCCGTTAGATAAAATACGGAACGGTTCCGTATTTCACTGAAAGAATAAATGTTTTGTTTTCGAAATTATAGTTTCCGGATTTGACCATATTAATGACCTAAGGCTCGTATTTCTGCGTGTTATTATGTTATAATTAAGTCTATGATTTGATGTTTGATAGAGCAGTCTGATTGAGCGGTGGTAGGCAGCAGCAGGCTCGTAAGCATTCATTGAAACAGCACTTTCATGCGTTTGCCAGCAGCTCTTCGCTGTGCTTCAAGCATTGAGCTGTTTATGACTTCAAGCCTATCAACTCCCGAGATTAGGCTGGTGTAACCGATGGGAAATGCCTAGCTAGTTAGCGCTAATAGCGTTTCAATTGGTGACGTCACTCGCTCTGAGACCTTCAACCTTCAAGGTAGTTGTTCCCCTTGCTCTGCAAGAGCTGCGGCTTTTGTGGAGTGATGGGTAACGATGCTTCGAGGGTGGCTGTTGTCGATGTGTTCCTGGTTCGAGCCCAGGTACGGGCGAGGAGAGGGATGGAAGCTATACTGTTACACTGGCAATACTAAAGTGCCTATAAGAACATCCAATAGTCGAAGGTATATGAAATACAAATGGTATAGAGAGAAATAGTCCTATAATTCCTATAATAACTACAACCTAAAACTTCTTACCTGGGAATATTGAAGACTCATGTTAAAAGGAACCACCAGCTTTCATATGTTCTCATGTTCTGAGCAAGGAACTTAAACGTTAGCTTTTTTACATGGCACATATTGCACTTTTACTTTCTTCTCCAACACTTTGTTTTTGTATTATTTAAACCAAATTGAACATGTTTCATTATTTATTTCAGGCTAAATTGATTTTATTGATGTATTATATTAAGTTAAAATAAAAGTGTTCATTCAGTATTGTTGTAATTGTCATTATTACAAATAAATAAATAAGAAAATCGGCCGATTAATCGGTATCGGCTTTTTTGGTCCTCCAATAATCGGTATCGGCATTGAAAAATCATAATCGGTCGACCTCTACTCCAAAGATGTTTATCGGGTTCAAGTGCAGGCTCTGGCTGTGCCACTCAAGGACATTCAGAGACTTGTCCCGAAGCCACTCCTGCGTTGTCTTGGCTGTTGGCTTAGGGTCGTTGTCCTGTTGGAAGGTGAACCTTTTCCTCAGTCTGAGGTCCTGAGCACGTTGGAGCAGGTTTTCATCTCCCAGTCCCTACCGCTGAAAAACATCCCCACAACATGATGCTGCCACCACCATGTTTCACCATAGGGATGGTGCCAGGTTTACTCCAGATGTGATTCTTGGTATTCAGGCCAAAGAGTTCAATCTTGGTTTCATCAGACCAGAAAATGTCTCATGGTCTGAGAGTCCTTTAGGTGCCTTTTGGCAAACTCCAAGCGGGCTGTCATATGCCTTTTACTGAGGAGTGGCTTCTGTCAGAGTGACCATCGGGTTCTTGGTCACCTCTCTGACCAAGGCCCTTCTCCCCCGATTGCTCAGTATGGCTGGGCGGCCAGCTCTAGGAAGAGTTTTGGTGATTCCAAACTTCTTGCATTTAAGAATGATGGAGGCCACTGTGTTCTTAGGGATCTTAAATGCTGCAGAAATGTTTTGGTACCCTTCCCCAGATCTGTGCCTCAACACAATCCTGTCTCTGAGCTTTACGGACAATTCCTTCGACCACATGGCTTGGTTTTTGCTCAGACATGCGCTGTCAACTGTGGGACCTTATATAAACAGGTGTGTGGCCTTTCCAAATCATGTCCAATCAATTGAATTATTTTATTTTATTTAACCTTTATTTAACTAGGCAATTTACCACAGGTGGACTCCAATCCAAACATATATATATATATTTTTTTATAAATATGCAAAAATGCCTAAAAACCTGTTTTCGCTTTGTCATTATGGGGTATTGTGTGTAGATTGATGAGGAAAACAATACATTTCATCCATTTTATAATAAGGCTGTAACGTAACAAAATGTGGAAAAAGTCAAAGGGTCTGAATACTTTCCGAAGGCTCTGTATATACTAATACAATCTCAGGTGGCACATCTGAATTCCCTCCTTCTATGCCCCCAAAAGAACCCAGAGAATTCCCACATAAACACACATGGCATACAAACAGTTATAAAGTAGATACATGTACTGCAAAATACATTCAAATACACATTCATTCTCACAAGCACACAAACACTCACTCTGGCCCAAGGTGGATTTCTAAAGGTGCATTAATTTGCATGCATTTGCATGTATAATTAGTTTGGGGAGATCAAGCGATCCAACCGCCCCTTTGTGGTTATTTCTTTTTCTTTTTGGGGGGGAGCGGCCCTCCATGTGAATATCGCCCACTGGCACCGCATCGCAGATGGTCGGGCTGAGGGTACCACTGAGTGTGTGTGTATATGTGCTCGCACTTGCGTGTGTATTTGTGTGTATGCATTTGTGGCGTGTGTGTGTGGGGGGGGGGGAGGCTCCCAGCGTGCTGAGCGGCCACCGTGGCCCTGTTGTGGATGATTTATGCATTAGAGGGAGCAGAGAGAAGCTCGGGTTCAGCCAGAACCTCCAGTTTCACACACTGCTGGTCCCCCGTTGCTTTACATATGTAAGCCCAGCAAGACTTCTGCTGGCATCCTCCACAGCACCCCCCCCCCCCCCCTCTCCCTCTCTCACTCTCTCTCTCTCCCTCTATCTCTTTTACTCAATCACACACTTTCTCTGTATATATATATGTATATTTCTCTCTTTCTCTCTGTCTTACTCTTCCTCATTTTTCACACCTTGTCTTTCACTCACTCTTCTTCTCGTGTCTTTTTAGTCTTTCCTACCCTGTCTTACTCTTGATCTCCAGCAATCAACTACTTCTTGGTCTATCTATCACGTATGATCTCCGATGCTCCATCTCTAATCTCCTTGTCTCTATGTACCCTATACCTCTCTATACCTTTGTGATCTCCCCCCACTCCGACCTGAGTTAAGTACAGGTAAATGGAATGGGATACCCTTTTTATGCACTTTTCTCTCTGTGCGTATTCGGACCTTGAACGTAAGCATGAGAATAGTGTGCTGTTCACCTGCTATTCGTTTTGGGTGGAGATGGAATAAATGAAGGTGTGGCGGAGGTGTGTCTACAGATAGGCATATTATGACCTTGACTTAATTCCTTAATATTCCACCACCTTTACGCGCAAGGAAACCGTGAATAAGGTCTAGCGAACCTACCGGTTCCAGGTGGAAAGAGCATCTACTTTATTTTTTCCCGATAGAAATATCACCATTCTCCATGCACTGTAATGAACAATTTGAAGACAGCTATTGATAAGAACTAGGTAAATGAGTAATCCATTTGGATAAGGGAATTGTATATATATTTATTACACTTGTTTTAAATATATTTCACCTTATAATCGCTGGAGACAAATGTGAAATCAGTCATATGGCAGCAGACTGAAGCATGTCAACATATCAACTTTCCCACAGTAAAGTTGCGGTGCCAACATGCAGTTATCATGTTAAATATTAGCCACTATCAGTATCAACCTTCAGTAGGCCTAGTAAGAACACATATTCAACTGCCAATTTACTGTTAGTTCCCTTTAGCTGGTATAGCCTACATTATCATTCCATTTAATGACATTGTTTAGTTTACCTGCGTTTGCTTCCTCTGCACAAGCCGTCACGGACATGTGGTTGTTGCTGAGGATCATTAGTAACAGTTGATAATATAAAAAAAAGACATGTAAGCTAATTTAATCTAATCGTTATGGAGCAAAGCGCAGACCAAGCCATAACAGTTGGAACCCGACACAATGGTCAATGGTTGGCTGTGTCATCACACAGGTCCATGGTTACTGCGGGCAATAGACGAGGGTATAGCCTACTATTGCACACTATTCTCCCTATTATAATTCTATGTACACTAATCTTCCAACATTACCATGGGTTAAAGAACTGAATGTGGCAATATTCTGATTGAATCAAACCACTGTTTTCTTTCTTTCCTGCATTAAGGCTCGTCAAACCTGTTTTTTATGATTCATAAATACTTTCCTAACCAAATATGCATGTAGTTAGATGGCTTTCAATCAATCAATCAATTTTATTTTATATAGCCCTTCGTACATCAGCTAATATCTCGAAGTGCTGTACAGACACCCAGCCTAAAACCCCAAACAGCTAGTAATGCAGGTGTAGAAGCACGGTGGCTAGGAAAAACTCCCTAGAAAGGCCAAAACCTAGGAAGAAACCTAGAGAGGAACCAGGCTATGAGGGGTGGCCAGTCCTCTTCTGGCTGTGCCGGGTGGAGATTATAACAGAACTATGCCAAGATGTTCTTTCTTTCATTGATGCCTAATATTCTGAACCCGTTCTCTTGATATATTCTATTGAGTCTGTCGATAAAACTCCAACTAAAAGGTACACCGTATTTAAAGGGATGGCTTAAGATACACATTTTGTTACGTTACAGCCTTATTCTAAAACGGATCAAGTTAATTGTTTTCCTCATCAATCTACAAACAATGCCCCATAATGACAAACCAAAAACAGGTTTTTCGATATTTTTGCACATTTATTAAAAATAATAAACTGAAATACCTTATTTATATAAGTAATCAGACCCTTTGCTATGAGACTCGAAATTGAGCTCAGGTGCATCCTATTTCCATTGATCATTCTTCAGATGTTTCTACAACTTGATTGTTGTCCACCTGTGGTAGATTCAATTGATTGGACATGATTTGGAAAGGCACACACCTGCCTATATAAAGTCCCATAGTTGACAGTGCATGTCAGAGCAAAAAACAAGCCATGAGGTCGAAGGAATTGTCCGTAGAGCTCCGAGACAGGATTATGTCGAGGCACAGACGTGAGGAACGGTACCAAAACATTTCTGTAGCATTGAAGGTCCCTAAGAAAACAGAGGCCTCAACCGTTCTTAAAAGGAACACGTTTGGAACCACCAAGACTCTTAGAGCTGGCCGCCCGGCCAAACTGAGCAATCAGGGGAGAAGCGCCTTGGTCAAGGAGGTGATCAAGAACCCAATGGTCACTCTTACAGAGCTCCAGAGTTCCTCTGTGGAGATGAGAGAACCTCCCAGAAGGACAACCATCTCTACAGCATTCCACCAGTCAGGCCTTTGTAGACGTAAGCCACTCCTCAGTAAAAGGCACAAGACAGCCCACGTGGAGTTTGCCAAAAGGCACCTAAAGGACTCTCAGACCATGAGAAACAAGATTGGCCTGATGAAATCAAGATTGAACTCTTTGGCCTGAATGCCAAGCGTCACGTCTGGAGGAAAACTTGCACCATCCCTACGGTGAAGCATGGTGATGGAAGCATCATGCTGTGGGTATGTTTTTCAGTGGCAGGGACTGGGAGACTAGTCAGGATCAAGGGAAAGATGAACGGAGCAATGTACTGAGAGATCCTTGATGAAAACCTGCTCAGGACTGGGGTTGAGGTTCAACTTCCAACAGGACAACGACCCTAAGCACACAGCCAAGACAACGCAGGAGTGGCTTCGGGACAAGTCTCTGAATGTCCTTGAGTGGCCCAGCCAGAGCCTGGACTTGAACCCGATAAAGCATCTCTGGAGAAACCTGAAAATAGCTATGCAGCACGAGAAAATCCAGGGGTTCAATTACATTTATTCAGCGTGGAAGGGAACCACGCTTGCAAAGCCCATTACGCACCCTCATGCGTAAGTCTGAATACCAGCTACTGAGAAGTGCGTAGGAAAGGCGTGTGTAAGAAAGGCGGAAATCTGGACCTAGGTGGCCTAGGCGCCTTTGTTTCTTATAATGTAGCTGTTTCTCACTCTGTTTTGTCTCAAAGTATCAGTCAATTATATTGCCTCTCACTTTCCTTTTTTATCTCTTACATATACAACTCGACGTGCAATTTTACATCAGATTTTTTTTTTTTAATACACAAATACTAGTCCCATAACATTTGTACAGACAACAGGGGATTACGGCATTTGACATTTACAGCAAATCCAACAAAGAACCTCTTGTTAGACACAGACAGACCAAACAAACAAACCAATCAGACATACTGATCATCACATATAAATCATCCATCATAGTTCCACATACATACGATGTATGGTTGTGATGTTATAGTATGTTTTCGCATAAAGTCACACATGAAGTGCCCTGTCAGGGAAATAAAAGTGAATTGAATAGAATTTTATTTAATTAAAATTGAAATGCAATTGAAATTATTGGAATTTGGGTTTCCATTTCACCTGTGAGACTATTGGTGTCAGAAAGCGATCCGGCTCTACATTAGAGCATGGTCTCCTCTCTCTCCTTTCAGCCATGGACGGCCGGCTATCGACCCACCTGTGGCATCACACTGTTTGTTTACCAACAACAAATCAATGCTGCGCTCAGCTGGGGGCTGCTGGGAATGGTCTCTGTTCCCCTCACATACTCACTCAACAAACACACACACACACCGTCAACACACAAAAACATGGCCAGTGTGGGCAATGCCACACAAATTGACTGGGCTATACTGTGTTGGACTGTTTGTGAGTGGTTGACTTATTGCTGCCTTAGGGCCTAGTACCTGACAACACATGTGTATCTATACACACATTGACACAGTGTTACGGTGTAGATAGTTCTATTAAGATTAGATTAAAGGAATTCTGTAAAGACATCAAACTAAATGCTGGAAAGAAATGCTGTGTATATATACTGAACTAACAACATGTAAAGTGTTGATCCCATGTTTCATGAGCCAAAATAAAAGATCCCTACATTTTTACAAATGCACAAAAACCTTATTTCTCTCAAATGTTGCGCACAAATTTGTTTACATCCTTGTAAGTGAGTATTTCTCCTTTGCAAAGATAATCCATCCACCTGACAGGTGTGGCATATCAAGAAGCTGATTAAACAGCATAATCATTACACAGGTGCACCTTGTGCTAGGGACGATAAAAGGCCACTCTAAAATGTGAAAAGCTATTTCTGATTGGCTGGGGCTGGCTCACCAAGTGGGTGGGTTGGGCCCCTGACCAGTCGTGTAAAATCCATAGATTAGGGCCTAATTAATTTATTTCAATTGGCTGATTTCCTTCAATGAACTGTAACTCAGCAAAATCTTTGAAATTGTTGCATGTTATATTTTTGTTCAGTATAAATGATGTATTAACTAAGTGTTTCTGTGTGTAAAGTGTTGATATTAGTTAGACTGTATACAGTCAGGGTGTGTATGTAACAGTGCTGTGTCCCGGACCCCCAGGTGACAGACAACAAGGGGACAGTGGGCCGCTGTGTGAGGGTTAGCTCAGAGGAGGCAGCGGGAGCCCTCCTCAGTGTCACGCTTCTCCTCTACGGCACCTACAACCCACACAGCAGCCTGCACGGTACGAGGCATCCGTGTGTGTGTTTGTGTATGTGTGTGCGTCATTCTGTATGTCCGTCCGTCCGTCTGTTTTTCTGTTCGTGCGTCCGTCCGTCAGTCCGCTCTCTATCGCCCATCATGAAAGTCTCTCTCCTCATACCAACTGTGAGTCCACTCCCATTTCCCCACTGCTGTACAGTAACTGTTGTGAAGTCAGTTCAACAGTATGTCTCTCTCCCTCTTATCCGTCTCTTCAACCTCTCCCCTCCTCTCCTCCCCTCTGTGATAACTGCAGTCATTTCTCTTGGCCGCTGCGGCAGGTGGTGACCAGGAGAAGTCTGATGTGTAATTACTG